>NC_061118.1:56319672-56623059 GCF_002878395.1 Capsicum annuum | reverse complement strand
ACAATTTAGCTGTTGTCTAGAGCCTATGTCAGTTTTTACGATAATTCCAGTCAAGCCATGATTCTCAGAACTCAGTGAGTTTAGAACTCTATATTCTCAAATAGATATAGAACTTAAGAAATCTCAGTAATATCTGTAATCACCGTAATCTTAGTATCGCTAGTAATCTAGCCTCAGTTCTGTACCCAGCTTAGATCTAGTAGTATTCAAGTGTTCAGTTCTAACCACTGTAGTAATCGAGTACTCTATTCAAAGCTTAGTGCTGTTTAGTTAGATAATGAGATTCAGTCCTATTACGTCAGATACGGAACCAGTGAATACAGTTTAACTCAGTCAGACCATTCGAGAAACATGATCAGTATCAGATTTAGCTTAGTTTGTATTCAGTTAAGAATCAGTTCAGAGTCTTTTAGTTGGGATTAAGAGCTAGCACTGAGTGAGGGTAGGGATGGCAGCTCCTCATCAGAGACGCAGAGTCATTAGGAGCAATCCCTGAACTCCAAAACTGCGTAGCCAGCACAGGATGCAAGAGTCAACCATCAGGAAAGGCTGGTCACCCATCCGATAGGATTGACTATTATATGCCTTAGACTTGATTTCCTGTGAGGGTCACCCATCAGATAGGCTTGACCAGAGAGGTCTTTACCAATGGCATAGTATTGATACCCTTTCAGCTGGGGTTACAGGTTGGACCCCACCAGTTGAGATTCGGGTCATGCCGGTTAAGTGACTACTTCTTATAGTTATATTTTCAATATCAATCTTCAGAAATTAGGACTATCAGATACAGTCATCTATCTCAGTGAGGAACTCAGATAGTTCCATTGATTCATGGACCACCCGTCAGATAGGCTTGGTCTCATATAAAGTTATTCAATATCAGATTTAGAGATCACCCGTCAGATAGGCTTGATCTCAGTCTCAAATTTAGTTGAGTATTCTTGTTATCAAATCTAGAGATGACCTATCAGATAGGCTTGATCTCATTCTCAGATTCAGTTAAGTATTCTCATTGTCAGATTCGGACATGATCTTTTCTTATCATTTATAGTAGATTTCAGAATCATCCGTTAGAGAGGTTTGATCTCTGATGCAGTAGTAAAGAGTATAAAGCTCAAAATTCAGTCAATGACGTAAGTATATTTAGTCAATCAGCTTCAGTATCCTCAGATTTCTAGATCACTCGCTAGATAAGACTGATCTCAACTCTAGTACTTAGTTATCAGTATCAGACGATACAGTTGTTCAGTATCTCAGTATTAGTAGCGAGTTCAGATAACAGTAATACAGTATTCGAGTTTCAGTATTCAAAGTCGTGATGGTTGTAGCTATGGTTTGTGCATTCATGCATGTGTTCTCATTCAGTACTCTCAAGATTATTCAATTAAGTAATTGTTAATGCATAAGCCCTTGCATTTATCCTTACCTTGTCTTTATACTCGGTACATTCCTGTACTGATGCATTTGAGCTATGGTATTTTATTTGACACCATAGGTTCAGAGGCACAAGATCCAGAGTACCCTTAGCAGCTCAGACCCATTCAGCAGTAGTAGACATAGCAGTGAGTCCTTTTTATTTGAGAATGATCCTTTTATCATTATTGCCGTAGATTTTGTTTATTTTTAGTAGAAAGAGTTAGTTGGGGTCATGTCCCACCAACTCTACAGCTCGGACAGTTTAGAGGATTTTCGGACAGATATATCAATATGTTGTTTTAAATTTGGAGTATTTTTAGATGTTTTGAACCTTACGGCCAGTTTTTGCATTTATTATCTATATTATGCAGTATCCAGGTACAGATATTAGTAGAGAGTTAGCTTGTGGTCCTTTGAGATCATGAGCACCATGTGACATTTGGGTTCCAGAAAATTGGGTTGTTGAATGATAGATCTCTTAAGCGATCTTAGAGTTACTTAAGAAATTGTTGCTTAAGAGATAGGGTGACTATTTAAGCAGCACCTAGTGGCTAATTAGCCCCTTTTTCTCCTCCTAATTTTCCATAGTTGTCTCATATTTTGATGATGACTAGTTGATATTAGAGGACCAGGTCCCTTGCATATCTTTCCTTGGTATAACTGTTATATCTCTACATAGTTTTGTTTGCTAGTGAAACAAACTATGTTGTGCATAGCATACCTGATTAGACATCTAGTCCGATCAAAAATCAACCCTTATTTCTATACTTCTATAAATTCAAAGAGATGTTTCTCCCTCAATAGTTTTTGCAAATTAGTGAAATCCTTAGTGGTGGTAAAAACTCTCAAAGCTTTTGTTCTAAATTATTGTTATTTTAGTTAAGGGTTCTTGAATCTTTCTTTGTAACCGATTTAATTAACATATAAGTGTAAATCTTTCTTATAGTTTATAGTTGTTAGGTAGGGTTACCTAAGGTGTGTCAATTAGAGTTAATCAATTTTAAGTGGCTGAGCTATGAAGAGGTAGTTGTAGTTGAGCTATTACAACTTGAAGAACTTAGAGTTAAGTTCATTGGTGTCTGTAATCAATGATTTTTTATTATAGTGGAGATTGAGTGATTGTTAGGGCAAGACATGGTTTTTCCTTCCTTGAGAAAGAAGGTTTCACGTAAATCCTTGTGTTCTCTTATTTTCTACAAGCTTTTGTGTGTTTACTATTTTATTGCTACTATCCTTACCTCAAGGACTTGGTCCCTTAATGGTGGTGCAACCTCATGTTTTAATAATTTCCATCAGAGCAAGAACACTCTAAAAGGTTAATACATAGAGTGATTTCTTGATCATGGCTACTCTACATAATTTGGAGGAAGGACAATCTACTGCTACACCACCCTACTTTAATGGGAAATACTATGAGTGGAGGAAAACTAGGATATATGACTTTATTTTGGCTGGGGACATTGAACTGATCGATGTGATACTGGATGTTCCTCATGTTCCAGTTAGGGAAGTTAAAGAAGGAGACATAATTAGAATGGTTGTCAAAACCAAGAGAGAATATGATGAAGAATATCTCAAGAAAATTAAAAAGAATATCAAGGCAAAAAGAATACGTGTGTATGGAATAAGACCTAACAAGTATAATCAAATTTTTGCTTGCAAAGATATAAAAAAAACTGAGATTTTTTTAGAACAACTCATAAAGGTACTGAGATGTGAAGGAGTCCAAAGTGGACATGTTAACAACTCGATGTAAAGCTTTCTCCATGAATAAAGGAGAAACCATTAAAAAAAATGCATATAAGGTTTACCTCAATCACCAATGAGCTACACTATTTGGGTAAGGTTATTCCTCTGCATAAACAAGTAAGGAAAATCCTAGAAGTTCTTCAAAAATCCTAGGAAAGCAAAGTTGATGCTATTATTGAGGCAAGAAACTTGAAGACTTTTACTATGGATGAACTAATTGGAAATTTAAGGACTCATGAACTCAAGAAACAACAAGGTCAGGAAAAGGATGATAAAAAGAAAAAGTCTCTAGCATTGAAAGACTCAAAATATGATTTAAGTGAGAAGGACACTGATGTTGCTTATTTGGCTAATAAAATTATGAGAGCTATGAATAAAAGTGGTCAATTTCAAAGAAAAGGAAGCAACAGCATAAAGGGAGGTATTGTTGAAGTCTACCACAAGTGTGGGAAACCTAGGCATTTCATCAAAGATTTGTTATTACATAAAATAGAGTATTAAGAATATCTAAAGTTAGGTGGTGACAAAGAAAAGAAGAAGTACCAGGTTCCAGAGAAGTCAAGAAGAAAGGTTATAGTTGACTATGTAGTGAAATAGGCTTTAGCAGTCTGGGGAGATACTTCCAATGAATCTGATGAATATAAAAAGCCTGAAGATGTCTCTATGTTAGCAGTGGAGATAGTGAAATCACCTATGGTTCCTTCTTTTCTATCATGGAAAAATCAGATGATGAAGAATAAAATGAGGTAACTTTTTCTGACATTAAGGAAAACTTAGCTAATTATTCCCCTAAGAAGATAAAGAAGCTTGAAAATATGTTGATTGATTCTGTGTTTGAACTGACTGCAGAGAAAAGTGTTCTTAAAGACAAAGTAGAAAATCTAGATCTTGAATTAGTTTCCTTAACTCTTTAGTTGTTTGAAATAGAAAAATAATCCTTAAAACTGAATCTAAAAATCAGACTTTAGTGGATCAACTGAAAAAAGCTTAAAATTTTGATGGTAAGGGTAAGAGAAGCCTCAAAGCTTAAAATTGATCTTGAAGAAAAATTAAAGGATTCTCAAAGGCATCTCATGACTGCACTTCATAGGAATAAAGAATTAGAAAGGGACCTGGTCCACATAAAAGAAGAACTTAATAAATCCCTAAAATGGACCACATCTTCACAGATCCTTGATAATCTAACTAATTAAAGAATCAATAATGGTAGGGCCCTTGGATATCAATATAGAACTCATGCTTTTGGTTCTCAAGGAAAGTATATTCTTATTGCTAAAAACAAAGTCAATAATCCTCTATATACTCACTTGAAGAGGGATTGTTAAGAACGGCTTAAAATTAGAATGAATAGTGCTAGATACATTCAGCAAGGGCAATATTATCCCAAAGGATCCAACCCCTTGAAAATTTTAAAGAAGAACAAACTACCTTGCTGGACTAAGAAAGATTTGATCACTCTTTTATCTTTGTTTTGGGAACTCAAACTTAAGTGGGTTTCCAAATCTAAAAAATGAACTTTGTATGTAGGTGGGAGTAAGAGAAGGCAATCAAAATTAGCTCATGGATAGTGGATGCTCTAAGCATATGACTGCGAGAACTGACTGTTTTCTCTCACTCAAGGACTTCAAGGTGGGGGTGTCTCATTTGGAAATGGAAAAAAAGGTTTACATTTATGGTGTTGGGAAAATTAGAAAGTCTCTTAATCATGCTATAGAGGATGTGTATTATGTGAATAGTCTCAATATAGTCTTCTGAGCATATCTCAAATTTGTGACAAAGGAAATGAGGTGAAGTTCTTATCTGATAGATGTACTGTGTCAAACTTGAAGTCTGGGAAAGCCATTCTCAAAGATAAAAGGTGAAAAAATATGTATGTCTTATATAAACTCTGTAGCTGATTGTAAATTGATTTGCATGAGTGTCCAAGGTGAAAATATTGATCTGTGGCAAAGAAGAATAGGACATGTAAGTTCCTTCTTACTGAATAAGTTTATCTCAAAGGACTTGGTTTGTGGTGTTCCAAAGCTGCAGTTTTTAAACAACAAGGTTAGTGGTGCTTATGTCAAAGGAAAACAAACCATATCTTCCTTTAAGCATAAGAAGTAGGTCAGCACCTCTATACCCCTTGAGTTACTGCACATGGATTTATATGGACCTGTTAAAGTCCTAAGTAGAGGTGGAAAGAGGTATGTGTTTGTTATTGTGGATGACTATTCTAGATTCACCTGTATAATATTCTTAAGAGCTAAGGATGAAACCTATGATGTTATGGTGGCCTTTTCCAAGAAAATTCAGGTAAAGCTGAACTGCAAAATTGTTGGTTTCAGATCTAATCATAGAATTAAGGTTGAAAACTCCCAAGTTCTAAGATTTTGTGTCGGAAATCAAATCAGTCATACTTTTTCTGCTCCTAGAACTCCTCAATAAAATGGAGTTGTTGAAAGAAAGAACGGGATTCTCATAGAAATTTCTAGAAATAGGCTAATTGATGATGGCCTTCCACAAAGTTTTTGGGTTAAAGTTATCAAGACTGCCTGTTATGTGACTGATAGATTCCTAATCAGATCTCTCTTGAACAAAACTCTATATGAACTTGTGTTTAGAAAAATCCTAAGCTTGATTATTTCAGACCCTTTGGATGCAAATATTTTGTTCTAAATAATGAAAAGAATGAGCTTGGGAAATTTGACTCTAAAAGTGATGATGCAGCCTTTTTAGTCTACTATTGGGAAATTTGAATTTAAAATTGATGAAGTAGCATTTGTAGGCTACTCTTCAACAAGCAAAGCATATAGATTTTTCAACAAAAAACTCTATGCGTGGAAGAAAGTGTACATGTAGTCTTTGATGAGTCAGGAAAGTAGAGAGATTCTAGTAAAGATGAAGATTCTGACATAGAAGAACTCATTCCTATTCAAAGGAATGGTATAGCTGAAACTGATGGTCAAGGACAGACTGCCACAATTAAGGATAAAGAAGGTAATAGTGAGTTAGGATCTCAATTGCAGACTCTAATTATAGAAGATAAATATCAAGAAGGTTTTTGTCAAAATCCCCAAGGACCTGGTCCTAAAGGAATGCGGTCTAGAACATTAAATTGGAAGCATAAATCCTCTTACCCCCTTGAAAATATAACATCACATTTGGAATTTGGAATTCAAACAAGTGCTCAAGCTAGAAATTTTATGGCTTTCATAGCTTTCTTGTCACAAATTGTGCATAAGAATATAAAATAAGCCCTAAAAGATGTTGATTGTATAAATGCTATATAGAAAGAGCTTCAGCAATTTAAGGAGCACAATCTAACACTTGGTCCCCAGCCTATTAACAAAACAATTATTGGGACAAAATGAGTGTACAAAATCAAGTAGGATGAACATGGCACTATCAACAGAAACAAGGCAAGACTTGTTGTTCAAGGTTATAATCTAGCTAAAGGCATTGACTATAATGAGACATTTGCTCCTATTGCAAGGATGGAAGCTATCAGGATTCTTATTGCTTTTGGTGCTTATATAGGATTCAAACTCTTTCAAATGGATGACAAAAGTTCCTTTTTAAATGGAAATTGGAAGAAAGAAGTTTATGTCAAACAACCTCCAAGTTTTAAGAATGCAGACTTTCCACATCATGTGCTAAAAGTAGATAAAGCTATCTATGGATTAAAGCAAGCTCTTAGAGCTTGGTATGAGAGACTTCCAAAGTTTCTTCTAGAAAATAGCTTTAAGAGAGAGAAATTGAAAATACTCTTTTTCTAAAGTCCAGAGGTAGCAACTTATTGATTGTGCAAATATATGTAGATAGCTTAATTTTTGGAGCTACTTCTGAATCTTTATGTCAAAAATTTGCAAAATTAATAGGAAATGAATTTAAAATAAGCATGATGGGTGAATTGACCTTTTTCCTAGGCCTACAAATTCAACAAACCTCTCAAGAGACTATGATTTGTCAAGAACATACATCAAGGGGATGCTGAAGAAATATAATATGAGAGATGCCAAGCTAATTAATACTCCAATTTGGACCAGTTCAAAGATAGATAATGAAAAACATGGTCTCTCAGTAAATGAGACCATGTATAGAGAGATTATTGGAACCTTATTGCAAACATACCAGAATTGTATTTAGTATGGTAATGTGCGTCAGATTTCAAGCTTGTCGAAAAGAGTCTCATTTGAAAGATGCAAAAAAGATTCTTAAGTATCCAAAAAAGGCTAGGGACCTAGTCCTATTCTATCCATCTGGAGATAGTTTTGATTTAATAGGTTATGTTGATACTGATTATGATAGATATGTAGTAGATAGAAACAGAACCTTAGTAATGGCTCATTTTCTTGGTTCTTATCTAATTTCTTGTGGTTTTAAGAAATAAAAATCAGTTGCACTATTTACTACTAAAGCTGAATATGTAGCTGCAACTTCTTGTGGTGCTCAATTATTATGGATTAAATAGAAACTGAAGGACTTTGGGATTATTTCTAACACTATCCATCTGATGTGTGATAATACAAGTGCTATAAACATGGATAAAAATCTAGTGGAGCATAAAAGGAAAAAGCATATTGATATGAGGCATCATTTTTTAAGACACAATGTTGAAAAGGGGGCTATTTGCATGAAATACTATAAGACTGAAGATCAGGTAGCTAATATCTTTACAAAGGCTCATCACAAGGAGCAATTTGTAAAGAACAACTTGTGGTTAGGGTTGATCAAAATAAATTGACCTACTTGATGGATCAGTTTTCCTTTATCCATTGGCTAGGATTAGGAAACAGGTATCCTTGATGGAGTCTATACTTATTGATCTAACTCAATACCATACCTTTGCAGGTATACATTCATGGTGAACTACTTTGAAGGAGAACAGATAAGACCGACATTATATAAAAGATTCAATCAAGTAAGGAAGAGACCTGATCATGTCCCACCAGTTAGAACTATAAATATGTAATTTAAAACTTCATAAAATCCTACATGAAAAAGTCGTGTCTTTTCCCTTCTCTGTCTGAAAGTTGTCAAATCCCTAGAAAAGTAAAGAGTTGCACCTATTGGGACCAGACATGTCCTATTCTCTTAAATTCTCTAACATTGCAACGATTTGTCCCTTAAATACAAAATCAAATCGTTTTCTAGTCAATTTTCAAAATCAATTCTCAAGCCTTCTCTTTCAAAGCAGTGTGTTCTAAAAATCGGCCTTCTTATTTTTCTCATCTCAAAAAGGATTCAAATGGCTGAAAACCCTTCATACTCAAGCCTTACAAAAGCCTTATAAAGTGCTCAAAACCCTTTGATCCAGTCAAAAATCCTTCCATAGAAAATTATGTTCCATTAATGTCCATGATTAAAAAGGAATTTTCTCTAAACTCTCGTTAAGAAACTAAGTCTATTCCACCTTCTACACCCTTCCCTGAAACTCTTATTTCCTTTAATGAGTCAACCATGAAGAAACTTCAAAAGTATTGGAACCCCAATCTGAGTATGCCATAATAGTATACCAAAGTCAAGCTTTTGGTTCTTCCATTGAAACTGAGTTCCCTTAAAATCCCCTTCCCTCAGAAGACTTAGAAAAATACTAACCCCTCTGGAACCCTAAATGAACTTGGTTCTCCTACCACTTCAAAATCAAATCCTATTTTTTCCTAACTATTTAATAAAGAGGATTCCATGAAAAAATTAAATCCTTCAAGTACTGGGTTAGATGGTGATGATTGGGTTCCTAAGAACCTTATCTTACTTTCACATGATCCTAGAGAGAGTTATTTTGGTTTAAAAAGCAAGCTGGTGGTAAGAAAATAGGAAATTCATCTCTTAAGATTGATGAGACTGGTGCTAGGAAATTTATGCAACCTCCAAGTGAGGAGGATGATATTGATGATGAAGAATTTCCTCTGAGGTGGTCGGTATAGAAACAAAAAAGCAATAAGGGTTAAGAAAAGGTGGTTGATAGTAGGGTAAAGTCACAAGAACTTACTCAACTAGGGGCGCTAACAAAAATTGTTGGGGGATGCTATGAAAGCAAATAAGTCAGTAACTATTAAGAGAAGGGGATTGAAGAAACTCATTTTGGTTGAGGATGAGAATGTAGAAGTGTTTACTGTTGGAGAAGGTAATAAAGAGATTGATACTTATGTTGCTGTTGTGATAGAAAAAAGGAAGAAAGAAGTTCGTGATGAAGGAAGGACCAAGTCCTCTCCTTTAAATTCTATAAGTCCTACAGGGATAAAATAAAAACACACTATAGTAAAGAAAAGGAAACTCTATGAGGGACCTGGTCCTAAAAAGAGAAGAGTTGTAAAAGAAGAACCTAGCAGTGATTCTAAGAGAATAAGGAAGGGTGAAGAAGAGAAGTTTGTGTCTAGAGATAAGAGAAAGTAAATCCTTAAAACTCAGAAAGTGCTATTTGGAAAGGTCTTTGATTCCAAAATCTTTGAAGAACCTAGAATGGTGAAAATGGTAGAGTATGTGAGACACCAAGGTTGGTTACACCTCCTAGAGAAACCAGTTCTCTCTGTCTATAAAGGTGAAGTGAGTCAATTCTATTACACTGTAAAGCTCTCTGATGATGGGTTGAGCTTGACTGCTCTAGTCCAAGGAAAGAAGATAAACTTAGATGAAGAAGTTTTGGGAAAATTTCTAGATATTCCTACTATTGGTGTGAGAATTATGTCAAATCAACAACTCTCAACTGAATTCATAGTAAATGTCTCTAAAGTAGGTGGAACCTCTACTGCAAGAGTGAGGAAGAAATTCCTTAAAAGTGAATTCCAACTGATTTTTGTGTTTGTCAACAAAGTTGTCTTGCCCAGTTTTAAAAAGAGAACTATTTTCTCTATTGTGGATCTATACGTAATTGAGTGGATTAACAAGTTTGAGTTGATTAGTCTGCCTACCCTGATGATTCAACACATGTACAAAGTCATCCATAAGAAGAAAGAAAGACATGAAATGCCTTATGGATACTTTCTGAATAGAGTGTTTGATCATTTTGGGGTAGTTTGTGAAAAAAAGCTCCTGGAATAGTGAAACAAATGTCCTGTCTGACTACACTGATTGAAAATAAATATATTGAAGGGAAAGTAAGGACCATGGCCTAGGTGTCTGAATTGTTGGTTGAAAACTTAAGAGAGGGGATGGAGAAAATGAGATTTAATATGGTTGCTAAGGATGAAAAGATCCTAAAATTAAAGATGAAGAAACAGGAGCTCTCCTTTTAGGGACCAGGTACTACTAAAGCACTCAGCACAAAAAATGCAAAACTTAAGAAAAAGGCCTCAGCACTCACTAAAAGGGTTCATAGTTTAAATGCGGAAGTAAAGGACCTAACTAAGCAGTTGTTGGACTCTCATGTTTTAGAGAGTGTTGTATAGAGTGTTAGGATGGAAATTCTTCTCAAGACCATCTCCCCAAAACCTCCATCTACCTAATATTTTCTTTTTTGTTATCTTGTCTTACTTTGTCAACTTCTATTTCTTGATTCCTATGGATTTTTAGGATCAAGAAGTTTATATTAATTTTTCTTTACACTATAATGGTACTTGCTTATCTCAAATGAATGAACTTTTTGTTTGTGTCTATGAACTGTCTCTTCCTATTTAAGTTATTCATTCATGTTAGTGTTTCCCTAGTAGCTATGAGTTAACATATTTGTGCTTACTTTATTCTTGGTACACTATTCTTACTTTTTTTATGATGCCAAAAAGGGGAAATTTATTTTATCATGGTAGATACTAGGTGCTATGAGATAGGTGAATGATGTTGAGAGGGGGAAAACATAGTTGAATATTGAATGTTGCAGATATGAGCATCTCAATACGGAGAACACATACTCTGATGCTGATATGATGCATGTGATAAGAGAGTAAAGGGATGACACTGACAGGAGAATGCTAGTGTAGATACAAGTGCTTTCTCTAAATTTAAATAAATTTTGGAGCCCTAAGGTTATGGTTTGTTATCATCAAAAAGGGGGGAAATTGTTGTCTCACATTTTGATGATGGCTAGTTGATATTGGAGGACTAGGCCCCTTACATATCTTGCCCTGGTACAACTGCCACATCTCTACACGATTTTGTCTGCTAGTGTAACAAACTATGCAGGTGCACAGCTTACCTGATTAGACACATGATCCAATCAAAATTAAACCTTAATTTCTACACTACTATAAATTGAAAGAGATTTTTCTCCCTTAATAGTTTTTGCAAATCAGTGAAATCTGTGGTTGTGGAAAAAACTCTCAAAGCTTATGTTCTAAATTGCTACTATTTTAGTTAAGAGTTCTTGAGTCTTGCTTTATAACTGATTTACTCAACATATAATAGTAAAGCTTTCTTATTGGTCTAGAGTTCTTAGGTAGGGTTACCTAAGGTGTGTCGATTAGCACTACTAGAAAAACAAGAAAAACCGACCGTCAAAAACCGACCACTAGTGGTCGTATTACCCAAAAATCGACCACAAAACCGACCAAACAATGTGGTCGGAAAACCTGTGGTAGTTTTTGTAAAATCCGACCACTATTTTTTAAATATATATATAATTTTAAAATTGATTATTATTTCATTAAAATAGGAAAAAAATAATTTTTGGGAAAAAATACTGACCACAAGTGATCGGTTTATTATTAAATTAATAATAAACCGACCACTTGTGGTCGGTTTTGTAATAAATAAATTAATTAATTTAATAATAAGTGGTCGGTTTTTCCAAAAGAAAATTTTGAAAAACTGACCACTTGTAGTCAGCATTTATGTGAATTTTCAAAAAAAAAAAAATTTAAGACCCAATTACAGCATGCAACAACGCAACATTGCAGTATCAAATCAAATACATACAGCAGCAATAACAAAAAAATCAAATATAAAGACTTTGAAAAAAGAACAATACATACAAAGTGCCCAAGAAAACTGAGTATCAAAATACAACAACAGTTTTAATCATCAAAATGTCTAAATTCAAAGTACAACACGCATAAAAAAAACAAAACCTCATCATCTGATTTGTCTTCATCTTCGTCTTCGTCGTCCATATCCTCATCCATGAAGAAATCATCCAGGGGGCTTAGACCCTTTGCATCCCGAGCTACATCACCAGGACATGGAGGAATAACCCCCACAGTCTGAATGAAAGTGCTCAACTGTTGCTGCAACTTCTTGAATCAAGATGTTGTTTCCTTCGCCCTCTTCTTCTCCCTCTCATTCAGTGGGTTGAGAAACTATAGTTTGTAGTCTTTCAATTGTCTCACTATCAACTGAAGAGCTCGGGTATGTAGGGCTGGACGAACACCTAACATTATTGCTAAAATAGTCATTATGGTATCCGACCAAATGGCCTTTATTTGCAGGACCCACAAATTTTGTCCATAACTCCACCTTGACATGTTTGGGAATTGGGTCACCCTGAGTTTCAACTGGCTGACTACTACGATACGCACCAACAAGGCGCATATATTCGTCCTATATTCAAAGTAAAGTTAATACTAAAAGTAAAAAAATATTAAAGTAGTTATAACTGAATAATATCAACTTTGAGAAAAAAAATCATAAATTCAGAATTTGTTTCTTACATGTTCAGCTTTTGCACGAGCTTCAACCCAGACAGCTTCATCAGTAGAGTTCATTTTTTTCTTCACATGAGTCTCAACGTATATCACATCATGTGGTATTTTCTTACCCTGTTCTTTTTCCTGCATATGAAAAAATTATCAATGTTCAAATAATAATAAAATTTTAATAGAAACAAACAATTAAAACTGTAAAGTTAGATACCATTTTTTGAATCACAACAAGAGTACTTCTGGCACCCGCAGTATGTAGGGAGCCACCTTTGGATGATGCCCGGGCTTTCTTTCCCTTTTTACTCAACAATTTGAATTTGTCACTATTCCAATATATAAGATACCGATTCCATGCGGGTTCAGGCATGCACGTAGGTTTAACCATGTTTTTTCGGGCATAATCCAAGAGATCTTTAAATCTGCCTCTACATCTTTGCATAAATTTCTTCTTTATAAGAAATGTATTTTCTCCTTCCCACCAGTAAAATTTCTACAACAAAAATATAATAATCAATGTTTAGTTCTACCAAAATATCAATAAGTAGTCAATAAGTTAAATCCTTACCTTAAATTCATCAAACATTCTATTCCTGTCAAGTTCTGGTGCCTTTTGCCAGCTGGTCCAGAAGTCATTGAAGTACCAACCAATGCATATTCGCGCCCTATGTCCAAGTCTAGCATCCGGGTTAAACTTACAACACAAGATCAAACAGTAATTTTATAGAGCATAATAATATAGTAATGAAAAAATGTGTAATGTTATTATATTTAGAAATCTTACCCTTTCGTAACTGTAACAAGATAAATCCTCCCAGAATCATCTAAGTCTCCTGGGTGCCTAGTAATTGATGGTGGATGCACTAGCGTGGGCGAATCTGAAGAACCAGATGGAGTGCCTCCCAGCTGAAGATCCACAAACCCAATAGATCCAGCAGAATCACAGTGCGTAGCTGCATGACTGCTGCAGGAGGGTATCGATGATGGTCGATGCCTGGAGGGACCAGCGGCAGTCCGAAAGTACTTTACTGGTGATGGCATGGTCATAGGAGCCGGATGAGTCGGCGAAGACCCAGGTAGTGGTCCCACATGTGTAGGAGTCGGTATGGAAGCCTCAGATGAGCTAGAATATGAGGGTCGTGATGGCGTGTCAGCTAACCGACCCTCAGATATATGAATACCGGTCGGACGGATATAAGACGGAAGTTGTCTTTTCTTTTTTGGTTTCGTCATATCAACTTTTCCCTTACCTCTGTCATCTCTGCCTAACATCTAAATTAAAGTAAATTAACAAGTAGTTAGTTCACACAATATGAATATATATATATATATATATATATATATATATATATATATATATATAAAAAAATATTAAGTAACTAATTCGAAGTTACTATACAAATCATGGAAAAGTGGAAACAACAAACTTAAAAAGTATATTACATATCAATCTTAAACAAGAAACATAAATTTATATACATATAGTACAAAGCATAAAGACATCAATACAAAATAAATACAACCTATACAACTAATTCTTCTCTTCTGAAGACTCTCTACTAAACCATTCACCCTCTTCGGAGGTTTCCTCATCTCTTACCCACCCAGTCGCTTCTTCCACAATATTGACTTCTTCTAATATATTTTTCGGGTGATTCAAATCGTCCACTAATTCAACGTCCACTAGCTGGTGATTAATCTGCATTTCATTTTGATACGTAGTCTCCAACATATTCTCAACTTCCACCCGTCCTATAGGCTTTGTTTTGATTACAGCCCACCAATCAGACTTGTCATTGCGCAATGGATAAGGAGCATAATACACTTGGTTAGCATTTTACGCTAGCACAAATGGATCGTAAATAGGATACGACCTATTGTGCTTCACTTCAATAATGTTATGCTCCTTATGTACTCCTGCACCTATTGTGCTTGGATCAAACCACTTACATCGAAAGAGGACAATTTTTTTATTGGGTAACCAGCATACTCCAGTTCTAAGATCTCATGTATGATGCCAAAGTAATTAACATCATCATCACTCTTAAACCAAACACCACTATTGTTTGTTTTCCTTGTTTTGGAGTGTTGTTCAGTGGAAAATTTAAACCCATTTACTTTGTTTTGGGATATTGCATTAGCTTCAACTGGACCCACAGAAATATCTCTCAAGAGCTGATCGTATGCAGCTGCATTTGGTGAATGGTGTACCTAAAAATATTATATATATATATATATATATATATATTATTTGAGGAATGTGTAAATGTTTAAACTTTGTAGAAATAATAATACACTTACGAACCTCATTTTTAAACCATGTTGCAAAGGATGCATACAACTTGATTTTCGTGGAATTGAGTCTTAAATGACTTGAACATCAAACATGGGAAACATAATTATTTTCTTTAATGGAATGAGTAAACAAATAAGGTATGTTAAAATTTTAATCTCCTTACTTCAGAAATGGCTCAATTTCTAGGCAATTAAGCAAGACATACAAAGTTGCTGCTCTGTACTCCGTAGGAGTGAGCTGACGAGGTATGATCTTTTTAGCCTTACAACCAGATTGATTGAAAATTGATATCGGTTGCAAATGAGGCTCATTCACATCATCCTGGTGACGATTCAGACGGTTTCTTGAACAAGCAACTTTATCACGAAAATAGTATGAACAAAATTGAGAAGTTTCTCTTGCAAGATATGCCTCAACTATAGAGCCTTCCACCCTATGTTTGTTTTTGGGCCCACTTTTCAATTTTCCAATTGCCCTGTACAATCGTAAGGTTAGATGTTTACTATATAAAAAATATATCTATGAATTTAAATATGTTGCAACTTCTTACCTTCGAATGGATATATCCACCTAGTTTGAACTGGACCGCCTAGCAGAGCTTCGTGCATAAGGTGAATGGGAAGATGTTCCATCACATCGAAGAACGCTAGTGGGAAAATCTTCTCCAGCTTGTTGGAGATAACGATAATATTACATTCCATTCACACCAGATTTTCTTCTTTTAATGTGTTGGCACATAAGTCTTTGAAGAACAAACTGATCTCTGCTATTGGTTTCCATATGTTTTCAGGTAAACCAATAAAAGCAATTGGAAGTAATTGTTCTATCAAAATATGACAATTATGGTTTTTCATTCCATGCAAGATTTCTTATGTCATATCAACCCTCTTTCCCAAATTTGAGGCATATCCATCAAGCATCTTCAAACTTTGAACCCACTCACATATTTGTCACTTTTGGTCCAACTTGAATGTAAAACAAGCCTTGGGCTTTAGAACATTGCCATTGGGCCCCTGCTATAAGTGTAATTCTCTACGGTTGCAATACTCTGGCAAGTCAAGTCTGGCTTAGGATTATCCTTTGTTTTGCCGGTGACATCCATAACTATGTTGAACAAGTTGTCAAAGTAGTTCTTCTCAGTATGCATGGCATCAACACTATATCTAAGTAAATTATCTGACCAATATTATAACTCCTAAAATATACTTTACTTAGTCCAGTTATGCAAAATGCCATATCCATCAAGCCTGTACAATCATTCCTCGCTGGCTTTGGGCAAATCCTAAACTATTTCCCAGATGTCATGACTAAACAGCGTAGGAGGTGGACCATCATGTTCCCTTCTATTCCTGCTGAATGCATTCTTAATTCTCCTAAATTCATGCTCAGGTGGCAAGAAACAACGATGACAATCAAACCATGAATTTTTCCTGCCGTGTCTCAATATGAAAGATTTTGTTTTTTCCATGCAGTATGGACAAGTCAGCTTTCCAGCTGTCATCCACCCAGAAAACATTCCATAAGCAGAAAAATCATTAACAGTCCACATTAGATATGCACGCAGATTAAAATTTTGTTTAAGAGAGATGTCCCAAGTTTCAACTCCCTCATGCCATAAAATTTAAAGTTCATCGATCAAAGGTTGCAAATAGACATCTATTCCACTTTTTGGATTACGCAGGCAAGGAATAACACAATTCAGAAATATATAGGGACTAGTCATCAACAATTTAGGAGAAAGATTATAAGGAATGATAAATACAGGCCAACATGAATATGGCACACCACCAACTGAAAAAGAAGAGAAACCATCCGCACATTATCCCAGTCGAATGTTTCGTGGCTTAGCTATAAAATCTGGATAAGTTGCATCAAAATGCTTCCAATCCTCTCCATCAGATGGATAACACATAACACCAGTGGGCCTTCTATGTTCACTGTGCCATCTCATATGAGGAGCTGAGTTGTTTGAAGCATACAACCTCTTCAACCTTGGTATAAGAGGTAAATAATGCATCGCCTTAACAACAATTTTATTTCCAGTAGAACCACGTTTATATTGAGAGTGCTAAAAAAACTTACAGAACTCCAGGTTAGCATCCCCTTTAAAGTATAACATTCAGCCATTTTCACAACAATCAATTCTAACCGAGGATAAACCTAACTTTGACACCAATCTTCTTGCCTTATAGAAAAAATCAGGAACCTACAAGTTGGGGTCAACTAAATCTGTAATAAAATCTATAATTGAGTCCATTCCTCCTTCCACAATATTTCAGTCAGATTTAGTACTTAATAATCTAACAGTAACAGACAAACAAGAGTGCAAACAGCCGTAAAAAAAGGATGACTAGCAGTATACAATTCATTGTAGAAATTTCCCGCTTCACTATTAGGAATATGTTCAACATTTTCCCTTAAGTGAACCCCTACACTTACCTAAGTCACCGAACAAACCACATTCAAAACAAATAATTCCCCTTTAAAGTCCCTACACTTAACCATTTTCAAGTGACTAAGTGACCGAACAAACCACATTCTTGACAAATAATTTCCCTTTAAAGTCCCTACACTTAACCATTTTCAACCACCTAAGTCACCGAACAAACCACATTCTTGACAAATAATTCCCTTTAAAGTCCCTACACTTAACCATTTTCAACCACCAAAGTCACCGAACAAACCACATTCAAAACAAGAAATGATATTAGATCATATTGACAGTACAAGAAACAAGCAACAACAAAATGTCAAGAAAAATGCTAGTGAATCGCACAAGGCCACACACGGCTTCACTAGACTTCAATATGAACAGTAAAAAGAAGATAACAATAATAGTGAATTGCACAAGGCCCCACACGGCTTCACTATGTCAACTTACCTTTCATATTTTCCTTAATGTCTTGATATTTCAAAATGGCAGCTTCAATCTGCTTCTTGATTCTCTCACGGGAAGCTGCACTATCGAAAATGATGATCTTAGCAAATTAAAAGACAAACTACTACAATTTTCTCCAAAATACCCATCTACTCTATGCTACATTCATGTTTAAGTATTGGAAATAAGAGAGAGTTAATGCAGTATTTAGTTTTATAGCATATATAATGACATATGAACACCTAATAATACTGTTTCTACTAGTAGTGGCCTTTTTTTTCCTAAACATATTTTAAGTATTTTAATGTAATTTTCAGTATTGTTTTCAAATCCCTATAAATAGTTATAGTGCCCTGTATCCCGTATCTTGAAGGTGTACAATTTATCTGAAGTGAAAATGTCAGTGGGGGAGGGTGGTTGTTCATGTCTAATAGATATAACTATGTGAAAGTGACACATTATTTTACCCAAAAACAAAACGATAGAAAAGTGATAGGCTATATACATAAGAACTAATCAATAGATATCACTATATGATTCACAATGAAACGTCATCAAGAACTAAGAATAGTAAACTTTATTGGTTCAAGTTTGGGATTCTACCACAAGTTATTTGATTTACTCGGTTTGAAATCAATTATAGGAAAAATAACATAACCATACACCATAACCTACCATATTTATACAAATACGAACTAAGATTAATAACCCTAATCGACCTTACTATCCAATAAGAACAATTTCAGCACTTAACCGAATAGAAGTGATAGACAAGAGTGGTGGAGAAGATCCTGGCATGACAAACTCAAATGGAGAGGATTTGAGTTAGGGCTGCTGATTCCCGTTTTCCCTTTTCTTTATTTGGGGATTGGGTGGGTCGGGTCGGGTTAAAAGCTGTTTTTAATTTTTTAGAAAAATAACAGAAAAACCGACCACATGTGGTCAGTTTTTACTAAGTTTTTGATAAATTATACATTAATAAACTACAATTAATAAATTAATTAATAAATTTAATTTAATTTTTAATAGATTATTTTTTTAATAAAATATATAACGTGTTAATCAGATAAATTATCGACGTCTTACGTTATTACATCTTCAACAATATACGCGTATCTACATTGACACAAAATAGTATATCTATTTCTTCATAAGTACAATATCAATGTATTATTCAAAATATTTTGACATATACATTCAGTTATCGAGCTTTCGATTACTATATATGTCACTACACGAGATATGCAATATATATATATACATATATCAAATTTTAACGGTTGTTCAAAATTCGAAATTCAAAGTAAATGGTAAGTATATGCTAGTTTCATGATTCAATTTTCTGTCTCCTTCCCCTAATTCCTTCCTCCCCCTATATACCTCGTAATACTTGTCTTGCATTATTACAACTTCAATAATATATGTCTGTCTACATTATATTGAAATAAAATAGTATATCTATTTCATCACTACACGAGATATACGTATATATGAATTATTCAATTGGCTATCAATATTCAAATATGTACTATATACATCACATACCCAATTTTACTACCCTATAATAATATACTACGTATTTCATAGAAACTCAGTTGAATTATCGGGTGGTTTATCTTATGTCATTAACATACGTTCACTATATAATATGTATATATATACTACATATATACCTATACATACACACACACATATATACACATTATCGACTACCCCATTGTATTTCACATATACTCAAATAAATAATCGGTTGATTTATCTTATGTCATTAATATACCGTCTTTGTATAATATGTATATTATATATATATATATATATATACATATACATATATACAGACACATATACACACTATCGACTATATAAAGTTCAAAATACATACTATATACATCACATGCGTATACAAGTATATTAACCAATAATATAATGCGATGTGTTTCTTATACATACTTACATTAGTGTTCGATTAATTATATTTGATTAGCTTAATATATTAGGTTTTGATTACATCATTCATCCATTCAGCACTACATGATATATATATATATATATATATATATATATATAAAAAGATATCTATATATATGAACTCTTGATGCGTATACAAATATCACATCCACAAGAATGTTACCTTATAATAGAACACGTTCATTATATTTTGATGAATTATCGGTTATATATTACATTATTATGACCGAAATATATAGTAATATAATATATAGTAACATAATATATAGTAACATATTATATATATATATATATATACACACACACACATATATATATACACATATTCATTATACAAAGGTTATGCATGTTTAACGTCATTTAACGTATATACGAAAGAAAATGTTTATTTTATATATTGAAACATAAATAAAATATAAAGATTATGTTTAACATAATTTGTGTATTTTATTTGATATATTTTTAAGTATAATTTTTTCAAAAAATTGTGGAATGATTGATTTTTATTATTATTATACTGATTATCTACTACGTGTAATCAATGTAATTTCAAAAATTTATATAATTATTTTTTATGAAACAAATGATATATATTTGATTACATATATATAATTATTTTGATTACATATAAATATTATGTTTAAAAGTATTTTCTTTATGTTTAAAAGTATTTTCTTTTTTTTTTTTTACTTTCAAAACCGACCAAAAGTGGATGGTTTTTATTCCTAAAAAAAAAAAGAAAAATATTTTTAAAAATCGACCATAAGTGGTTGCTTTTTAGAAATATTTTTTTATTATTTTTATAAAAATGGACCACTTGTGGTCGGTTTTGTTATTTTTTTAACATTTTAATTTTTAAAATATATAATAATTAATATTAAAATTATTGAAATATTTATTTTGATATTTTATGATAAAATAGCAACCACATGTGGTTGCTTTTTTAATAAAAAAAATTAAAAAAAATAAAAAAGTGGTCGATTTTTTCCGAACACTTTATTGTGGTCATTTTGGGTGGTCAGTTTTTGCTATTTTTCTAGTAGTGTAGAGTTAATTGATTTTTAAGTGGCTGAGTTGTGAAGAAGTAGTTGTAGTAGAGCTATTACATCTTGAAGAACTTAGAGTTAAGTTCAGTGGAGTCTGTAATCAATGATTTTTTATTATAGTGGATGTTGAGTAGTTGTAAGGGCAAGCCATGGTTTTTCCTTCTGTGATCAAGGATGTTTCCATGTAAATCCTTGTGTTCTATTATTTTTTGCAAGCTTTTATGTGTTTACTGTATTATTGTTATTCTCCTCACCTCAAGGACCTATTCCTTTTAAGGGTGGTGCACCCCCTACGTTTAAACATTCATTATTTACACACCAAATTGAGAGCTCAAAGAGAGGGAAAAGTGGGATATCATCCATAAAAGCTAAGGTAAGCTAGCCTAACTCTCTTTGCTGATTTACCATTAATTATCCCTTTAATTTCTATTTTACATCATGGTAAAATTCTTAGAAATTAGGTATTAAATTTCTAAATTTTAACGGTTGATTTGAGACTTTATTTACGCTTCATTTGTGCTCAACCTTTAAGTATGCATTCCTTGTCCTTCGAGGGACCTTGTGATGGATTTAATTTTAGATTCCATTATGGGTTCCGTAGGCCTATTTTTGGCCCAAATTTTGACTCGACCCATAATATAGTAATATTGTTCTCACCTTACTCCTAATGATGAGTATATAACTATTTTGATAGTTTGGTAGAATTTTGGGATCGCAGAACAAAAGCAGATAATTTTTGGGCAATTTGAGGACATGTAGTTCGACATCGAGGTAGGATTTTGCCTCCTCTTCTTCAGAAGATGGTGTATTATAAATGTTGCATATTATATTGAAATTTTAGGACATGATAATGGGTAGAACACTATGACTTATTCTAATTTATGATTTCGGGGATAGAAGGGTGAATTTGACCCTTAAGGTGAAATGCTTATTATGATTCTAGGATCCTATTACCCTAAGTTGCTAGAATGTTAGGCATAGTTAAGACTAATAAACCTTTAGTATATTTTTTACTACTTTGCTTGGTGTATTGTGATGGTTTTTCGGATTATGATATGGTTATGTCGGATATACATTATTGGGTCCAAGGTTGTGTCTATGGTATTGTGGTATTGGTTGAATTCTGGAAAGTAAAGTACGTGGTTGTAGTTTATAGACATTTTGATGCTTATGATCACATTATTTGGATACTAGTGATGGTATGCATAGATTTAGTACATTCATGCTCACTAAAATAGTAAATGGTATGATTCAAGCTAAATATATGATTTTACTACTATTTTTCCTAAAAAGGATTTATTCCTACTTTTCACTTTTAAAAATGATTCTTTCATAACGAGAATTGTACTATCTTACTAGATAACTTATGAGCCTTTGAGACTAAAAATGATGGTTTAGTGATTTGACCGAGATAGATTTTGATCCACGATTTTACTAATATTATTTACCTCACTCGAAAGAAATTTTGACTCATTCTACACTTTTATGATAGTTTAAACCTGGAATTTCCCCAAGCAATGGATTTACAGATTTACACACTCTTTTAGCTATGGTACTTGTCTGTGCATTTATATTTGTATCTTTGTAATTAGACAGAGTAGTTTGATGGTGATGATGGTTATTGAGTTTCCTGGATCTGGATCATGTCGGTGTATACGGGTACTCTCAAACCCCTTAGGGGCCCCTTCATCTGTAAGCCATCATGTTGGAGAAGATAGGTCATCATAGGTCATCTCTTTACTAGTCATTAAGTTTGAAGAGGTATATACATTAGGTTACTATATGGCATTTAGATCAGTTATAGTAGTATGGATTATACTTAGCATTCATCCTTGCATGTGCATTTTCTATCACCAGTATACATCTATATCTATTAGCCTTTTGGGGGGTGCTTTAGTATAGGTTATGAGTATTTTTTATGGTATGAATTATACTTTGTATTCATCCTTGCAAGTGCATTGTCTATCACTAGTATATGCCTATATATATTAGCCTTATGGGGGTTACTTCAATATAGGTTATGAGTATTTCTTATGGTATGTTGTGTGTACAGATTGGACCTTTCGAGTTATGGGACTCAATTTAGGTGTTATTTGTCTAGGCTGGATAGTTATTGTATTATTGTTATTATTATGTTAGTTCATGACAGGTTGATTATTAAACTGGTACTGAGATTTGATGTATGATTCTAGTTTCTTTCTCTTATAGTTATTTCATTATGGATAATTATCTCATGTTTTGATGTATGGTTTAGAGGCCCTGATTATGTTAGCACTAGTTGCTACTATGATTAAGAGGCCATAAGGTGCTAGTATGACTATGCTAGGTTATACCCTTGAGTCAACCTTATTTATGTATATGTATATGTATATGTATATATCCATAGATAGTTATGGTATTACTGTATATCCCTTATTTTCTTTATGTATTCATATTGTAATCCATTCCTTGTCCTTGCATACCACTCTATATCCTTCTTCTATTCTTTATTTGTATATTGGCCAGCGATATGCGGCATAGTGCTTAGGTCTTTGAATATGGCTAGAATAGAATAATTTATCCTTATTGTCTCCTTAGCTTTACTATGTTAGTTTCTTGGATATTAGGGTGTAGTTTACATTTCTTCTTGCATGTTATTTATATTTACATTATCTTTGGATCTCAGTCGATAGTTGCCTACTAAGTACCACGTGTTTGGTGCTCATACTACACTTTTATAGTATGCAGATCATAGTACGGGTTCTCATTATTATTGTGTGTGTCGTGAAAAGCAGCTATGGTTCAGAGATGTAGGGTGAGCTCCTAGCATTTGAAGTATTAATATTCGTCTTATTATATACTAGACTAATCTCTATGTTGTATTCAGAGATAGGTTGTATCAGTATATTCATTTAGTACTTTATTTATAGTTTTGTTATATGAGAAGCTCTTGTATTTATTCCACCAGGTTTTGGGACTATCTTGTATATTATAGTCTTTTTACTATATTTATTCTGCATTCTTCCTTTATTTCTCCTTGTAGTTTGTTACTAGTGATTTTGGACGACGAGTTGTCTTACCTATTTGTGGGTTATAGTAGGCATCACCATGATTTGAGAAATCAAGTCGTGAAAAATTAGAATTAGATCTGGGTTTACCGATGTGATAGTAAAAGAGGTAAGTGTTTAATAGAGTCTTACGGATTAGGGTGAAGAGATCTTTAACCTATCTATAAGCCTCAAGTATATTCGTTGACTTTATTCTATCCTAGATGGATAGTGTGAGGTTGTCAATAGATATTGATAGCTTTTCGATACATGTTTCCAAAGCTTCAAAGCAGAGTCGAACTAGGGAGTCAAGGATGGATGCACTATTAGAAAAATAGGCTATGGTAACGATAGTTTAGGTGACGGTTCTATAACCATCGCTATAGATACTCTATGGCAACGGTTATAACCGTCGCATAATGTGACCATGTCTAATGGGACAATTAATTAACATAACTATCGCATGTTTGATTTAACCGTCCTAATAAATCACCCTGTTGTAACGGTTATTAGAACCATTATTAAAGAAAAGCTATAGCGACGGTTCAACCATCCCAATAGATATTATGACAACAATATAAGTTAACCGTCGCATAAGCCTTATTATAACCGTCCCAATAATTATATTTATGGTAACGGTTATTATAACCGTCCCAATAAATTTCTATGGTAACAGATATATAATCGTCGCATATTGTAATCTCATGTGTATAATATTAACTGTAGCCTAATGTATATAACCGTCCCTACAAATTAATGCGTGGCGACGGTTATATAAACAGTCATTATAGACATTTTATTGGGACCCTTTTTTTTTTCGATAAAAAATGCCACCGGGAATTTTCCCTTCAACATTAAAATGTTACCCGGGAATTAAGTAAATTTATTAAAGAACAAAACAAAACTGGGTCTTAGGGTTAGGACAATCCCCAATTCTCCATTCTTTCCTCGATCTTTCAATACGCAAAAAAAGAACGGCTAACATATCACATGTTTAATTCGTAGATTTTGCTTAATTCTTAGTGGATATTATGCTTAGTAGATTTTGCTGAACTCTTGTCTTCGCTATTAATCTGGGAACTCGTCTTTGTAGACTTCTTTACTAAGGTGTTTTCTGTGAAATTGATGCTTTACTTGGTATATTTTGGTGTGAAACTACTCCGTTGAAGGAATCAGTAAGGAGCAGTCTCTGATTCGAGTACAATATCTGTGATTTTCAAGTTTTGCTATTTTTGAGATTTGATTTTCTCCGAGCTTTGCTATTTCTCCGTTGAAGGAATCGATATTCTCCGTTGAAGGAATCGATATTCTCCGTTGAAGGAATCGGTATTCTCCATTTGCATTTAAGAATCAAGAACCTATTGTTTGTAATTTACCTTGCATGTGCTTTTTTTCAAAATTGAAAGAATTTTTAAGTGGATTTTGTTCTCTTAAGCAGTTTTGTTGCATTTTCCCCTTTCGCCAGTGAAAGTACTGTATAAAGGTGAATAGATTCAGTAACAGAACTAAATATATTCAGTAACTATTCATCTGCTTCACATCTAAATTTGAAAGGGACATAGAAACTAGGAAGTGATATGTGCTTCTGTAGTATGTCCAATGTGCGTATCTTGCTGTTTTCTTTACATTGTAGTGATAACTAGATAGCCTGAAGGGTTACTCTTCTACCTGTCGATTTGCCCTTAGGGGTCATTTGGTTGGTGGATGGGATAGACAAAGGATATCCCATGGGATTATTTATCCCGCTTCTATATGGGATAATAACTTATCCCATCGTCTATACTAAATGATGGGATAAAATAATCTCGGGTCTAAATAATACCCATTACCAAATGTACGAGAAAATAATTCCATGGAATATCTTGGGATTATTTTCCTTATCCCACCAACTAAATGACCCCCTTAATGTATGATAGGTCATTTGTTGGTGTAAGCAAAAGTGATTTTTCCGATGGCTGTCCTGCATACCTGGACCATAATCAGGGATTCTACACCTAGTAAATTATTGGAGTGAATTGTTCCTCGTGAGGCACTTCAATAATGCTTCTCATCTGAAATTCCTTTTTGTTTTGTTTGTGTGTAAGTAACAAAAATGTTAGCGGACAAACTGTTAAGTCGTGTCCTAGATATTTTGAAGCTTTTCATCTCTATTGGTTTTTAACTTCTGTTTCCTGTTTATGGACTCGAATATGTTTGTTGTATACGAGCCAAAGTTCTACATGTCTCTAGACTATCAATTGTATGGTGGTTCATATACTTGTGATTAGATAAATGCACTTACGATTGAAACCCGATTTATACTAATTGAACTATATTTACGTTTAACTATATATTAATGCATAAAACATTTCTTGGTATGGCAGACTGTTGTTGTTGTTGAATGAGGAATGAGGAAGGCATTTGGAGTGTATTGCAGTGGTTCCCCCATTCAATTGAGAAAGTTTTTGTTCTGCAAAAAACTTAGCTGGGTCGATTCTTGAGGGCTTGGATCGATTGGCAACTTGAGGTTTGTTCTTAAGTGAATTGTTCCCAAGTGTAGGGTTTTTTCGTTCTTGAGTAAATTGCAGCCTTGGATGTCAAAATCAACTTGACTCAAAATCAACTTTCAGGATAAAATTGGAAGCACAATAAGAGTGTTGTTCAATAGGATCGTGGTTCTCTTGTAAGTAATGATTTCAGTCTTGGTCTGATCTTCAAGGGTATGGATATAATTGGAAGTTTAGGATTGTTCACGGATAAAATTGGAAGTAGAATAAGAGGGTTTTCTTGGGATTGTTATGGGATTAAGAGTTGTAAGTAACGAAAATGGGATTTAGGGTTCACTGAGTTAGTTTTGATTTCCAAATAATTTATGTATTAAGAGTTTTCTTATTATCATAACTTTTGTAACAAGGAAAAAAGGTTCACTCTTTAGTTAGAAGTATTTGTACTTGTTTCTTTTTTAAGGTTGGAGGGTGCTAAATAGAAAATACTGCAACATTTTATTCTAAATTTAGCTGGGTTTTCCTATGTAGGTCATATAAATTCAATCTCGGTGCTTCTGGACTGCGTTTAGCTAGTTTTAAAGTATTTATCTTTCTGAAGGTGTTAATGCTTCAACATGCATAACTGCCAAAGTGAGAAGCCTTTGCATATGGAAACAACTTGTGGCTCTCTTCTCTCTGAGATGCAGGTTTGCTCGAACTAGGCTCTTCAATTCTTAGTAAGAAACACAAGATTTAGATTGTCTTCTGAGACTGTACTATTTTTGTCTGTTACCTTTTATTTTGTATCAGAAAATATGGGATGAGATGGGAGAGCCAGATATCGAAAGAGATATGATGCTTTTTGAACTTCAACAAGAGTGCCTGGAGGTATATTGAAGAAAAGTGAATCAGGCAAGTTGTTGCCGGGCTCAACTGCAGCAAGCTGTTGCAAGCTCTGAAGCAGAACTTGCAAAGATATGTATAGCATTAGGAGAACAATCATCGTACTCTAGGCAGGTTATAGACAAACAAAAATCTCTCCTTTGGAGCATTCAACAAAACTTCAGGATCTTTTGCTTGGTATGTAGAACTTTTTTAACATCGGGAGCTTCCTTACATAGAAGAGTACCAAAAATTTGAAGGAAGAGCTTGAGGCTATTAAGCCTCAGCTATAAGAGGTGAAGAGGAGAAAAAGAGAGAGGCTTAACCAATATGCAGCATGTTGTCGACCAGATTCAGTCTATCTCGAAAGAGCTTTGTTTACACTTCTAAGAGAAGGAACAAATGAGTGTAATTGATGAGAATGATTTGTCTGTCAAAAGAAGGCTTTTTCTGTTTCATCTCTTTGCTTGCTTCGATATCTGCATGTTTTAAATAGAGATTACTGTATTGAATAAAAGAGATAAAAAGTTTCAACTTTTGCAAAATGAGTTCGGTAAACTCTCACTTCACAGACATATAAGAACTGCTTAGAATAGAGGAACAACAATATTTCCTCTGCTATAGAGAATTTCAAGAGTTACTGTTTGTCTAACAGAATCTTGTAAACATTTTCAGAGTGACCGCCTAAAGCTGCTGGTTGAACACTTGACAACTATCAATTTTTTAACTATTTCTATAAACCTCAGGTACATATACTGCTCTTCAGCTGGTGTATACCTCAAAACTGATTATTTACCACACTTTGAGGTCATTTTAGTAGCATGTGATTATTTTTTGAGCTTATTTTCAGTATACTTGTGATACTAGATGGTTAAGAAATATAGGCTGCTACACATGGCTGTCATTTTGCTTAGTAGACACATTTAAGAACCTTGATTGTTGCTCTCGCTGTCTGCAAAATAAAAAAATGCCATATATCATAACATGGTTGTCATTGTGGCACTAAAAGTTGCAGTTCAATGATATAAAGCCATATGACTGGATAGAAGTTTAAAATGTCAATTGACTTTTACATAACATTAGTTGTACTGAAAGAAAATATTAAGCCATATGACTGGATAGAAGTTTAAAATGTCAATTGACTTTTACATAACATTAGTTGTACTGAAAGAAAATATTAAAGTAATTGATATTAAAGTAATAGCTGAAAGTTAATTTTGCATAGGAAACATCATATTGAGATTCAAATTTCTGAATAATTAAAATAATTTGAATTCTTCAAAGCTATTTAATAACGAGTAGTGTAAGCTAGAATGTTTCGAATTAATTTTGAGCCTCATTATGATTAGGAGTTTTGGTTATGCTTTTAGTTTAATGCCAAAGTTTGTCTTCTGATTTCTGTTAGTAGTCCTTTCTTTTGAGAAGACTAGACAACATAACCATTAAATGAATGATTAGCTAGTGAGTATACTGATATGCAGGACTAGTAGTGAGTATACTTATATACTTATAGAGTACCTTGTAATGAATCTGTAAAATTTAGGAAATAGATCTTTATTTGGACCCTATTCTATCCCATGATCATTTATAAATAGTGTTTTCCTTCCATTTTCCCACTCTTATACTTGTTTTGAACAACATGAAATTTCAAAGTTACCTGATTGTTCTCCATACTATACAACTCTATAAGGGTTGGTAACAACTTTTGTGCACCATAAGGGCTAGTATCAGCAAGTATCACTGAAGAAGTTGCTTATACTGGTGCTATTAGAGCAAATCTAGTAAAAATTTCATAGGTTAATGATGCATGTAATCCTTCTTTCAGGTCATATGTACATGAATGAGTTTGGAATGTGTTAAGATTATATCACCAGAATTCCTTCTTAATCCTTCCTTAAAATTATGTTAAACCATACTGTGTGTGTGTTTCTTCTTATGGGTTAACTTATATTTCTTTAAATAATGACTTCATGATTGCTGAATGATCTTAAGGTCATGGAGAGAACTGTGTACAATGCTTTTTTGGACGAACATGTTCATAGAGAAAACATGTATATCAGTAGAAAACCTCTTTAATAAGGTACTCCTATTGTTTAAGACAATTGGGTTATGCTCTCTAGGAGAACATATTGGTATTTGAAGAAACTAGAAAGCATGTATAGTAGTAAAATATTTGCGGTAAAACAGAAGTTTTTATAATTTGAAATTTGTAGGTTGCTTTACAAGAGATAGTACCTGTGTTAACTTAGTGTTAGACGTTTCTTAGTTTTTTAAGTATGCTAGACAACTAGCAGTATGTGTAGCTATGCTACGGTGTTTGTAAAGATACAACAATACATCTCAGTTGGGACCAGACAAAAATTTTCTATATGTATGCTTTAACTAATTGTGTGACTGCAGCAATATTAGTGATTACACTATGTGTCCTTTTTTTTTAAATAACAAAAAATTCATTAGTGGTTTACATTTCTGTAATTGGAGAATAATGGTTCATTATTAGATAGTATGCCAACTTTTGTTGTTGTTGTTGTTGTTGTGTAGTTTGTTGCTCAACTTTAATTTTGTTTTTCTTATTATTGTAGGTGATCATGACTTAAAAGATGGTGGGAACGAAATTGATGAACTAGACCTGACCTAAGAGATCGATCACATTGGCTTCATGTCACACTAGCTGTTGGAAAAACTTGTGTATGTTTTGATTGAGATCGATCACATTTGACCGAGTATACGTAGTTTCAAACATCTTTTATTTGAACATTCAAAACTTGTGTATGTTTTGAATTTTTTGAATGGTTAAAAAATATTTGGTTTCTTATTGGTTGACATTTTCGGAATTAATAGTTACTGGTACTCTTGATGATTAATACATATGTACATTTTTGTGTTATGGTTTCTTTATAAAATCATTGCAATAGCATAATATAGTATTGTCATAATAGCTTAAAATAACTGTTCCTATAGCCAAAATTAACCGTTGCTATAGCTCATGATGAACCGTCGCAATAGCTTACAAAATAACCATCCTATAAAGCTTTTAGGATGGTTTATAACTGTCACAATAGGTAGCCGTTCAATATAAATCAAATCGTTGCAGTAGCTTAAAAATCGTCCCAATAAGTTTTATAGAGACGGTTAAAAACCATCCCAACATGTAATAAACCGTTGCTATAGTAGATATATAAGGATGGTTTAAAGTCGTCTCGATAGCCTCATAACCGTCGTCTTATCATACTTATAACCATAGCTATAGTATATATATAGGAACGGTTTGGAACCGTCCCAAAATCATAACAACCGTCACAATAGGTCAATGTAAATAACCGTCGCTAAAAGCTGAGATTTAGCGATAGTTTTTTTACCCGTCGCACAAAATCATCGCCTATGATCTATTGTAACGCCTTCAGTTGTATCGGTTCTCTAACCATCGCTATAGGTCTATTAGGACGGTTATGGTAGCTATGAAGACGGTATGAGAATCGTCGCCATAGCCCATTTTTCCAGTAGTGACATCAACGATCTTCAGTGTCGGTCAGAGGATTTGGGGACATTCCTGGCTTCAATAAAGTTTATGATCGCTTTAGCCTTTTAAGATTCAGCATTAGGGATCCTAAGGTTAGGATGATATCCAATTCATTGAGTAGTTCTCAGGTCAGAGTTGGGTTTGTTGGTATTTAGTCGAATTCTTGTTAGTTTCAGAGTACGAAATTGGGTTTCTTGAGTGGGTTAGGCATATTTTTATGTTATATTCGGTTGAGCATGATATGGTGTGTGGATTTATTAGAGGATTAGAATTGCCACTCTATTTGGCATATGAGCATTTAATATTAATTAGGTCTTTTTTCTCTTAGGTTGTTGACCATGCGAGGTCTAGAGAAAACATGTATTGTGACTTATAGAGGCGGTGATAATAGGCCATATCATTCATATAGAGCTATTGGTATTCCATATTGGAGTTAGGATCCTTTTGTTAGAGGTCGTCTTTACTTGCAGCCTATTGATTCTAGGCAGATAGTGTTTCAGACTATGGGTTGCTCTCAGGTTAGTCGTAGTGGTCACAACAGGCAGAGTTCTCATCAAACCTTGTGGAGTATTCAATATGGATATTTAGGTAGTGGCGGCTATTCTGCATCAAGAAAGGCAGTATCTTGAAGTTTCTAAAAGCTTGTTTTGATTATGGCAATATTGGAATTAGTCTAGAGAGTGCCCTATATGTGAATTGGTTGCTCAGACAAAGTTAGAATATGTTCCCCACCAGCCTAGAGCTCTTGAGGTGTGTTATGATTGTAGCGGTATGGTCATTTCAGTAGGAAGTGCCCTCGATGTCAGTTGGTCGATCAATTGGGGTCCGCTTGTGTTTCTCGCCAAGTTTGGGATTCAGGGGTTTGCTATGATTGTAGAAAGATCGTTCACTGATCCAGAGTGTGTCCCTTATATGGGATTAATAGTTATTTCAGCTCATCAGATCAGTCTCATAGTGTCATGGCACCTTAAGTAAGGGGCGGTAAGCTTAGTTCCATAGTTGGTGATTCAGTCAGCCAGTTTAAGTTTGGAATCATTTAGATTCGTTCTCCCTCAAACCCGTTAGGCATGTGACTTTGAATTTCATCGTGATAGGTGTACTTTTACTTCCTGCCTTTACCCTTCTCATTTTTATGTATTGAGGTTCATGTACCTATCAATAAGTGTATGCCTTGGTAGGTTATATCGACTGTTGTGTGCCTTGATATAGAATTCATAATTATATGACTATCTCTCCTGGGTTCAAGCCTTAGAAACAACCTTTGGTAGAAATGCAAGGTAAGACTGCGTATAATACACCCTTGTGGTAGGCCCTTCCCCAAACACCATGCATAGCGATAACTTTAGTGCATCGAGTTACCCCTTTTTATGAATATCCCCATAAATAATTTCTTTTAGTAATGGATAGAGCGGATCGGTATTGATGTTTTCCTGCGGATGTAGCAGTTGTGTTTAAGTCCTATTTACCTTAGTATTTTGTCCTTCTTGTGGCACTATAAGCGTGCTTGCTGTTGATTTAAGTTTTCTACCATCTACCCCTTATAGTGATATTTATATTGCTATTATTATTATTGTTATTGTTGAATGTTAATCGATAATCACTTAGTAGATGGCTAGATTAGTGTTATCTAGTTAGAATTCTCTTCCTCGTGGTTCTTATTTGTTAGCTTGGGTGGCTAGCTTGGGTGGATGACTTTCTTTTGTAGAGAGGTGAGGTTGTTTATTTTCTTCTTTTGTTAGTGAGGATAGATTGTTTGTTGAGTAGGTTATGAAAGTGAAGGTAAGTTGGCCTTCTGGGGTTCTATTATGGTTCTAGAGTTGGGGATTAGGTTATGTAGGCATTTTTGAGGATGACCAGTTTGGGGTCCATTCTTTTTATTTAATTGGTTCATTGTTTGGTAGTTGTTTTAATTGGTAATGTCGAGAGGTCTTGGATTCCCCTTTCAGGGTTGTCGGGTTCATCTTCTGGTGATGGTTTTCTCTAGGTATGGGTGCAGAGTTGGACACTATATTTTTGTCATGATGTGGTTCTTGTTATAAGTGGAGCTAGAGAGATAGAGATAGGTGATATTTCCTGTGACCATTTCCTAAGTTGGTGAATTGAGTATTCATTGTGGAGTTGGAGTATCGAATTGACTAGTTTCTGGCTAAGTTTGCATTTCTCTAAGCCATTATAGTTTTGGATATTACTAGTGCGGCTTGCTCCTCGATTAGTTCTTGAGTATGCTTCGGCGGTTCATTCCATCCAGCTGATAGGGAGTTGATTGCTTGTGCTTTCAACCTGTCCTTTATCCTCCATTATGATTTTGCTCTTCAAATTTGTTTTGGTTTCAGCTATGACATGATTCAATAAGGATATGTCTAATTTAGATAGAAAGTTCGATTTGGGTATTTGGCCTTAGTTCAGACTTGAGGGCTTAGTCTTGGACTTGATGCCTTGGAATGGAGATTTAAAGGTTATGACGAATTTAGAGTGTAGATGCTTACCTGTCTTAGGTTTTGTTTGGGTAGTGGATATCAAACAGTTCAACCTTAGTGTTGAGAGTTTAGTAGGGAGTTGTAGAGCTTGGGCGCAACCTTCGTTTCCACATACGTCTCAGTTGGGTTTCATCTATAGGTTGGCTAATCCTACCCCTTGTATACCTATTCGATCTTTTTTAGTTCAGATGGATTGTGGTTGATAGGTGTTCAAATGATAGCCCGTGGGCACAATATTGGTTCCTTCAGCTTTGACCTCTATTTCAATTTTCATTAGAAATTATGGATAATCTACTCAGCAGGGTAGTATGCACGAGTTGGATTCAGCATGTCTTCATCCTCGGTTGATGGAGCATCAGATCGCTTAATGGTGAGTAATGGCTTTCAGTTTTGATGGTAATTTAGACCGGTTGTAGTATTGGCGTGGATTACAGACATTGGTCATCTCCATTTGTGTGTCCAAGTAGCACCTTATGGGCTTATTCTCATGTTTCCCATTATGGATTTGCAGTGGATCAGCTTAAGTTCTTTGAGGTTAGCATCATGGAGTTGAATGAACAAGACTGGGTGACTTTCTTCTTAATGTGGAGTGGATAGCAGGTTTGCAAAGGCAAATGAAGGATATGTTTGGGTACTTGTAATGACCTACCCCGGGGTTGCATTATGGTGTTTCTGGGATGTGGAGATGATTGACATGGTTCATTATGCATTTTGGTGTGATTTATACGAGATTGTGATTTTTGATGATTTAAAAGGCTTTTTAGTTAACTTTGGTCAACATCTTTTGATTTGTTCATTGGATGGCAAAAATGGACTGTGCTAACAGATCCGAAATGTCGATTTTATATTAGTATCATGGTGTAATTTTATGACTTTTATATCTCATTATGACCCTCCATTTGGAAAGTTGAGAAAATAGGTTCGGGGGTTAATTCTATGAAAATAATATTTTTTCAAAAATCTGATATCATCATTGAATCCAGAGCATAGAATTTGATAGGTTATCATAGTTCGTTTGTATTCTCGGGATCCTAGATAAATCCCAAAGGGTCCGCAGAGACTTGAAATTTTCCAAATCTCCATAGATGGTCCACCACTCTGCTGGTGCAGTCACTAAAGCGCCACTTTTGTCGCATTAGCGGCAGTGCCAAAGTGCCAACTGGACAAGGGCACTTTAGTAGTGCCCTGTCTGCTTTAGCGGTAGGTGCAAAAGAAGCCTTTGTCCGCTTTAGCAGACTGACACACATTGGCAGGTATCGCTAAAGCGGTACTTGACCACTTTAGTGTTGACTACTAAAGTGGACAGTTGACTGCTTTAGCAGCACATAGTACCCATATATAATCTTTTCTCAATTTCTTTCACTATTTTTGAGACTTGGAGCTTGGAATTTGAGTTTTTGTGCATTTTATCCATATTTAAGCTTGGGTAAGCTCTAAATCCATATTTCAATTGTTTTCCTTCAATTTTTATCATTTAAATCTTGTTTAAACTCAGATTTCAGGGTGAAATTTGGAGATTTTGGCCTGGAAGGCCCAAATTAACATTTCTTTGATTCAAATCCCAATTTCAATCTATTTTCACTTGAATTTTCTCCTATGAGTTCCTGTAATCTTAGAAAATATGTTTTGGACTAAAATTCTAGTTTTACCCTTCTATTTTGAAAACCTATTTCGAGGGTCCATTTGACCCCGTTTTGGAAGTGGGCAATACGAGTATCATTGGCTTTCTTTTGATGCATAGATTCTATGTTTGTGTGTTTTAACTAATTTTGAGTTTGTACGTGAGGGAAAATCTTGGTACCAATATTGGCATTTGAGGTAGGTTATGGCTTAACTTTCTTCAAACTGGGCCAAATAGTTAATAAAAATGTAAAGCATGCTATGGGTAGGGGTTGTATCATGAAAAATGTGTTTAGGTGATTTATGTACCCGTGTGTGGAGCTATGTGGATAATATTTTGCAGTTTTGAGACATTATTTGCTATTTGTGACCGTGTGGGGTATTATATGATCTTATTGGCCTGGTATTGGTATATGTATGTTTTGTTACACTCTTTTTGGTGGGAAAAATCTTAGATTTTGGGTTTTATATGGTATCAATGTCCTCTTTCTTGCATATGTCACTTGATTCTTTCTGGTTTATATTGCATCATGGATAGTTGGTTGACTTGAGTGGATTTTTAGCTCACATAGTTGGTATATTAGTTGGACAATGGAAATTCTCATTTTAATTGTTGTGAGCATTACATCCTCATACCATATTCATTCATGAAACATTGGTATCGCCGTGGAAATACTGGATTTTTTGACAAAAAATGTGAACCCCCATGGGTCCTACCTAGAAGCACAACTCGATAGGTGTATATGGAGGTTGTACGATGACTTTGTGAATCACAACAACATCATCATCATCTTTATTGCATTTCATATATTGTGCTTATTCTTTGATTGTATTTCTGTTCTTGACTTGATATTTGTCTATTTGTTCTATCATTTTATACTTGTATTTGGTGTATGCATATATTTGTTCTTCTTTCCCCTACCTGTATTTGTTATATGTAGATTTAGTTGAACTATATAAGAAAACGGTGTGGGATACCATTTGAGACATGTTCTGATTGCAAGTTACGTGCCCATACTTTGTGTTTATATGCTTTATTTTCTACTTTACTCGGTCGGCCTATTGATTTCATCCAAAAGTACACCTCCTTAGAAGTTTAACACAGTCGATGTCAAAATATAGTAACCCAACTAGGTTGGGGTCGAACCCATAGGGAATACATGGAACTATCTCTCAAACTTGCTAAAGTCACCGGGCAGTTTAGAAAAATAAATGGGGGGATTTGTTGGAATAGTAAAAAGTGACAAGTATAAATGTTTTTTGGTTGTAATCGATCAGAAACGAACACTAAGCTTGTGTCCCCCCGGCTTGTAACTTTGTAGATTTATCATGCACTATCAAACTATTTATCATGCACTATCAAACCATTCTAATACCTTGCATGCGGAATCTAGAAAGTTATGTATTACCAACTTTCTTATGTATCACCCTGGATCCCAGATTAACCATTACTTTGTGGATCTCAAGTTAATTAGATGAAGATAATTATCTTAGTAGATGAAGATGATTAGCTTATATCAAAAATTAACTCCATATTATTGTTGTGATCTTCTTTTCCTACTCTCTACCTCTCTTTTGAAGTAAGTAGTGAATATAGGTGGGTTTTCAATATTGACCACCACTAAAAAATCAATTAAACTAAAGAAAATCATAATACATGCAAGAATCTTTATCTAGAACGACTTGGCACTTTCTTTACTTTGTTAATCTACCAGAGTTCCCACAACCGTAGCTAAAGGAATTAGCCGATCATAGTTGTGAGATAATTCATGAAATTCTTAGACAAAAACATAGAAGTAATCTCACAACAGTGAAAGAAGAAAACCCAAAGTCTGAAATCAATTATTCAACCAAAAACCAAGAACACAAGAATCCCAAGTTCAAAAGCAATCTTGGAATTAAAATATGTTTATGAGAGAATATAAAGTATGTAAACTTTGCCCCAAAGGGCATATATGAGCCTCTCCTCATTAAAAGTGCCAAGAGTGTATTTATAGATTACATGGAACCCTAGAAATCAATCCAAAATAATTCGAGAAAAGTGAGTCAGCGACCATCTATGGGCCTACTTACGGTACATACGTGGTACCTATGGCCAATAGGTGGGTGGCTGTAGGTGGTGCCCACTTTTTGGCTCTCTGGAATTCACTTTCTAACACCTACGCTAGGTTGCCTAAGCCAGACGGTGGCACCTATGCCCTGTAGGTTCTTAGCCGTAGGTCACAAGGTCGAAACTTCTGCTTCTAATTCGTTGTACTTGCTTCTTCTGATACTTATGGTCTGTTACTTACTCCAGGAAGGTGGCCCCTACTCCCAGTAGGTTCCCAAGTAGGTAGTATATTTTCAAATTTCAACTTCTTCTTTTCTTAGTTAGCTTCCAACCCCTAGTTTCCTATAAAATCACTCCAAAACACATCAAATCTAACAAAATAGCCTTACATGTTCACATAGTTTTAAGCATTGAAAGTGCTATAAAATCATAGTACATAACTTATGATACCTACTGAGTACAAGTAGACCGTACTCATCCCTACCGCGCCCTTTTCAGTGCATATCCAGGTATGATTATGCCATATAAATAGCTGATTCAGATGGTATTTAGAGTATATTCGAGATAGCGGACGTCTTATGCTTCAGGAGTTAGCCCATTACCTCTACCTATCTATTTCATGTCTTTTTTAGTATTTTGAGATAATTTTTTATCCTTTCTGGGCTATTATTTTATGTTTGACATTTGAGATATATTTAGTAGTTCTTACACTGTGACACCATGTTTTGGTATTTAGTTTGGTATCTTTGATTTATTTCAAATATTATCATGTTTTTGTGGTTGAGCTTTGATCTAGAAGCCTTGCGTTGGGTTTTTCGTATTGACTTCCCTTAAATAAAAGTTTGGGTGATAGACTTACTTGTAAAGGCTTACCACTATATGTGCCATCATGACCCTTGGTTTTTAGGTCATGACAAATTGGTATTAAAACCAGGTTGGATAGTTTGTCAAGTAGAATCTCATGGATTGGTACGTAGACGTCCATATCTATCTTCAAGAGGCTATGATATATCTTTAATAAGCTCCTTTATTTTGTTTATTATTATGCAAATTCTTTCATACCTTGTGTTCTAAGTCATATTTTACTCTTTTCTACACAAATAATGAGGACTAGATCCAGTAAGGCTAAAGATGGAGATTTATTATTTGAGAAGAGAGACAAGTCTAGAGTGCAAGCTACGAGTTATAGTCAAGATCAAGGTGGAGTATAGGTATGAGGATCTTCCCCATTCGGAGATAGCACTAGGGGACTCTTCCTTGAGCCTCAAGTTAAGTATGTCGAAGTTATGGGGCCTACTTCGATCGCATAGAGTTCTTCTGCCTTAGTCTTGGTAGGGTTGTTGATTCGGTTGTTGATCAGTTTGGAAGGTGCTCCTATGAGTGCACCTTGTGTTCTTCCAGCTCTACGTATGGTACCTCTATATTTTCCAGAGTTTTCTTATAATATTCCTCTGATCCCGAGTGTGGATATTCCTATTATACCGATGTCTGTGTATGGTACTCCATAGACTCTAAGTATTGTTCCTCCTTCAGTGCTTGTATCTAAGTATGGTACTTTGAGATCTAAAGTTTATCCTTCTTTTCTGTTGCCTCCTCAAGTAGGTTCTCAGCCAACCAGATTTACTATGCTTTCAATTATTACGAGTATAGTTATGTCTTCTGAGGATCAAAATAGCTTTGAGAGATTCACTCATATGGGTCTTCTTAGGTTTAGTGGTATTGTAGGTGATTATTCTTATGAGTTATTGATGGATTGTCATGAGAAATTGTGTAACCTTGGTTTACTCAAGTCGTATATAATTGTCAATACTACTTATTAGTTGAGAGATGCATCTAGAGATTGATGGAAGTCACTTTTCAATTGTCGACCTCTTGGTTCGCCATAGATGACTTAGGATCAGTTTACTGAGGCCTTTTTGGATAGGTTTGTGCTTTTCAGTTTGAGGGATTAAATGAGACATGAGTATGATATCTTGGAGCAAGGTTCCATAACTGCTGTGGAGTGTGAGGCATATTTCAATGCCTTTTCTAGATATTCATATACCAGTATTGCCACCGAGTTTGAGAAGATTTAAAAGTTTATAGAGGGGTTAGATGTTTCTCTTTATCTAGCTACGACTCAGATGGTAGTGTATGGGGCATCATTTTAGGAGTATGTAGATTATGCTAAGATAACTGAGTTTATTCTTCGAGCATCTCAGGAAGGCTTTAAGAGGTTGTGCCATCAAGGTTAGCTTAGAGGTCACGTTTCTCGATGCAAAGATTCTAGAGGCTTCTACGGGTATCATAGTAGACCAGTGCAAGCGGCTTTACAGAGTTCAGGTAATGGGTCTTCTGGATCAGTAGCTTTGGATAGTCGTCCTAGCTCAGTCATACACCCTTCTATTGAGTCGGATCGCAGGGTTTGCTTTGCATGCGATGAGGCTGGCCATATGTCCAAACACTGTCTCTGCCAAGTTTTTAAAGCTACCTTTATATCATCTGTGAGAGGTATAGGTTCTACTAGGGGTGCGAGAGGCAGAGGTAATGATACCCGTGGTGGTGGTTGCGGGACTACCCAGTCAGGTGGCAGACATGGTCAGTTCTATGTTATACCTTTCAAGTCAGTGGCAGAGACCTCAGATGTTCTCATTATAGGTATCATCCCTGTTTGTTTCTCATATGTGTCCACATATTTTACTTTGGGTTTTGATTCTTCTTGTGAGCCTTTTGATGTGGCTATCCATGTATCTACCCCCATAGGAGATTCTTTATTGGTGGATCGAGTGTACTGGTCTTGTGTTATGACTTTTGTTGGGCGTGAGACTTAGGTAGATATGATTGTCCTTGATATGGTAGATTTTGATATCACCTTAGGTATGGATTGATTAGATCCTCGTCATGATGTCCTAGATTGTATGCTACATCTATGACTTTAGCTTCGCTGGGTACGCCAAGGATAGCTTGGAAGGGTATGGTTCATTTGGGTCCCAAGAGAGTCATATCTTTTCTTTAGGCTTGTCGTTTGGTGGAACGGAGATATTTGTCTTATTTGGCCTATATCCATGATACTAGTGTTGTTTCCCCTTCTTTTTTGGATTCTATTTGTATAGTTCGTAAGTTCATAGATGTTTTCCCTATGAATTTTTCAGGTATGCCCCCGAATTGTGATATTGACTTTGTTATTGACGTTGAGCCAGGCACCAAGCCCATTTCTATTTCTCCTTATGGGATAGCCCCGGTAATATTAAGGGAATTAAAAGATCAGTTGCAGGAGTTATTGGATGGGGGATATATCCAACCTAGGGTATCACCTAGGGGAGCGCCTGTCTTGTTTGTGGAGAAAAAGATGGTTCTATAAATATATGTATTGATTATCGGTAGTTGAACAAGGTGACAGTTAATAATAAGTATCATCTTCCTCGAATTGATGATTTGTTTGATCTGCTTTGGGTTGCTTTTGTGTTTTTGAACATTGATTTGAGGTTCGGGTATCACCAATTGAGGATTAGAACTTTGAATATCTCAAAGATAGATTTTCAAAATTGGTACGGTCATTATGAGTTCTTGGTCATGTCTTTCGAGTTGACCAATGTCTGAGTCGCATTCATAAAGTTGATGACTCGGGATTTCGATCGTATCTCGACTCTTTTGTTATTGTGTTTATAAATGATATCTTGGTTTATTCCAAGAGTGAGGCCGATCATGAGGATGATTTATGGATTATGCTTCAGAGATTAAGGTATGAGAAGTTGTATGTTAAGTTCTAAGTATGAATCTTAGTTGGAATCTATTTCTTTCTTAGGTCATATAGTAACCAAGAATGGTACTATGGTCAATCCGATCAAGATTGCAGTGATTTATGATTGGTATAGGCCTGCTTATTATACCGAGATTTAGAGTTTTATTGGTTTAGCGGGTTATTATAGGCTCTTTGTTGAGGTTTTTACATCGATTGCCCCATTGACAAAGTTGACCCAGAAGAAGTTTTCCATTTAATGGTTTGATGTTGTAAGGTGAGCTTAAAAATCTCAAGGATTTGTTGACTTCAGTTACTATCTTGAGCTTGCCTAAGGAGGGCATGGGTTTTACCATCTTCTCTAATGCTTCTGGTGTTGGGTTAGGTATTGTATTGATGGAGAAAGGTAAGGTAATTGTATATGTTTCTCGTCAGTTAAAGCCCCATGAGAAGAATAACCCTACCCATTATTTAGAGCTGTGCAAAATAGTATTTCATTTGAAATTGTAGAGGTACTACTTGTATAGAGTCAGTTATGAGATTTTCTCAGATTATCATAGCCTTCAATATTTTTTCACTTAGCAAGAACTTAAAATAAGGCAGCGTTGATGGGTTGAGTTTCTTAAGGATTATGACTTGACTATTCTCTATCATCCAGGCAAAGCTAATGCGGTTGCGGTTGCGGATGCCTTGAACTAGAATTCGACTAGCATGGGGTAGTTTGGCCTATATTTTGACCCAAGAGAGGCCTTTGGCCTTAGAGGATCAGTCTTTGGCTAACCATATGGTTAGGCTTGATGTTTTGACACTTGGGTGTGTTTTGGCATTTGTGGAGGCTAGGTCTTCCTTGATGAAGTAGATTCGGGCTAATCAGTTTGATGATGTTGGGTTGAGAATGATTCGGGATAAGGTGTTGAGTAGTAAGGCTAAGGAACCCTCACTTGATTTTAATGGTGTTTTGAGGATTAAAGGTCGAGAAAAAATAAATTGGATTAGATTGACTTTGGAGGAGGCTCAATGTTCCAGGTATTCCATTCATCCAGGAGTGACTAAGATGTATCATGATTTTGAGACAACATTACTGGTGGAGTGGTCTAAGGAAGGATATAGCAGATTTTTTAGCTCATTGCCCATGTTTCCAGGATGTGAAGGACGAGCATTTGAGACCTGGTGGTTTGCTTAGAGGTTACCCATTCCTGAGTGGAAAAAAGAATGAATCACTATGGACTTTGTGTTTGGGTTGCATCATACTTCTCATGGTTCTGACAGTATTTAGGTCATTATGGATCTAATAACCAAATCTGCTTATTTCATTTCGATTTAGTTTTCCTCCAATGCATAGAGGTTGTCTCGTATCTACATTCGCGAGATAGTTTTTCTTCATGGTGTGCTAGTGTCTATCATCGTAGATCGAGGTTCAGTGTTCAAATCTTACTTTTGGAAGACTTTTTAGGAGAAGTTGGGTACCCAATTTTTTCTTAGTACTACTTTTCACCCCCAAACCGACGGTCAGTTGGAGTAGACTATTCAGGTTTTGAAGGATATGATTTGCACTTGTGTTATGGACTTGGAGGTCATTGGGAGCAACATCTAGCTTTGGTTAAATTTGTGTATAATAATAGCTACCATTCCAATATTAAGATGGCTCCTTTCGAGGCTTTGTATGGTAGTAATTGTCGCTCTCCAGTTGGTTGGTTTGAGGTTTCTGAGATTAGACCGCCAGTTACTGACTTGCTTGGCGAGTCTTTGGATAGAGTTTGGGTCATTCATGATAGACTTTGAGCGGCTCAAAGTAGTCATAAGTGTTATGCAATTTGAATACTTTGTGCCTTGAGATTTAGTGTTGGTGATCGTGTCTTTGTTCATGTCTTAGCCGCAGGTATATTAGACCATTTGATATCCTTCGTACTATTAGAGGTGTGGCTTTTGAGTTAGCATTCCACTAGATTTATCAGTTGTTCGTCCAGTTTTCATGTTTTTAAGCTTCAGCGTTACTTTTTTTATGAGTCTCATTTCCTTTCCTGGGATTCAGTTCAGTTAGATGAGTGGTTGTCTTTTGTTGAGGAGCTCATCTCTATTCTAGCCAAGGATGTTAGACGGTTGTGTTCTATATATTTTTGAGTGGTTAAGGTACAGTGGAAGCATCGACATGTAGATGAGTCTACTTAGGAGGTAAAGTTTTACTATGCATAGTAGTTATCCTCAGCTTATTACTGATTTAGGTATTTATGTTGCCTTTAGTTTGCGAACGAACTAGATTCTTAGTGGTGGATGATGTAATGACCTGATTTTTGTGAAATATTTATTTCTATATAATTTGACCGTTTATCCCCTCCTCATGGCTGCACTATGGTGTTTGGGGTGTGGTGATGATTGGCATAATTTTCAATGTATTTCGATGTGATTTATGCAAAATTGTGATTTTTGATAGTCTAAAAGGCTTATTAGTTGACTTTTGTCAACATCTTTTGATTTGTGAGTTGGATGGCAGAAAAAACTGTGCTACCAAATCCAGAATGTCGAATTTAGATTGGGAACATGGTTGGTGTGGTTTACAACTTTTGTATTACATTTTGACCCTTAATTTAGAAAGTTGTGAAAATAGGCCTCAGGGGCTAATTCTTTGTAAACGACATTTTTCAATATTTTGATATCATCATTGAGTCCGCAGCATAAAATTTGATAGGGTAGCAAAGTACCTTTGCATTCTCAAGATCCCAGATAAATTCCGAGAAGTCCACAAAGACTTTGAATTTTCCAAGTCTCCATAGCTGGTGTAGCAGCGCAACTTGGCCGCATTAGCAGGTGGCCCCAGCTGGACAAGGGCACTTTAGCAGAGCCTTGTTTGCTTTAGCGGCAGGCCCTAAATCGACTCTTGTCCACTTTAGCAGACTGACATGCATCGGCGGCTATCGCTAAAATGGTACTTGACCGCGGTGAATACTAAAATGACTATTTGACCGCTTTAGTGGCACATGGTACCCAAATATAAAATCTTTTTCTCAATTTCTTTCACCATTTTTGAGACTTGGAGCTTGGGATTTGAGTTTTTGGGCATTTTCTTCTATTTTTAAGCTTGGGTAAGCTCCAAATTCCTATTTAAATTGATTTCCTTTGATTTTTTTTCCATTTAAATCTTGTTTAAACTCGAATTTAAAGGTGGAAATTGCACATTTTGGCCAGGAAGGACTCAATTAGCATTTCTTCGATTCGAAACCCAATTTCAACCCGTTTTTACTTGGGTTTTCTCCTACGAGTTCCTTTAATCTTGAGGAATATGTTTTTGGACAAAAATTTTGGTTTTACTCTTCTCTTTCGAAAATCCATTTTGAAGATCTGTTTTGACCCTAATTCACAAGTGGGCAATATGGGTATCATTGGATTTTTAATGATGCGTAGATTCTATATTTGTGTATTTTAGCTAACTCCGAGTTCGTGGTGAGTAAGGTGTTAGCTTAGTGTTAAAGGCTTATTGTACTGGTATCGGCATATGAGGTAGGTTATGGCTTAACTTTCTTCAAATTAAGTTGGGTAGTTAATAATAATGTAAAAATATGCTATGGGTATGGGGTTGTATTATGGAAAATGTTTTAAAGTGATTTATGTACCCATGTAGGGGCCTATGTGGATAATATTTGGTGGTTTTGAGACATTATTTTCTACGTATGACTGTGTGGGGTCTCGTATGATGTTATTGACCTGGTCTTAATATATGTATGTTTGGTTGCACTTTTTTGGTGGGGAAAAGCCTAGAATCAGGGATTTATGTGGTGTCAATGACCTTTTCCTTGCATATTTCATTTGATGGTTTCTACATTATATTGGATCATAGATGGTTAGTTGACTTGAGTGGATTTTTGGCTTACGTGGTTGGTATATTGGTTGGATTTTGGAAATTCTCATTTTGGTTCGTTGTGAGAATTACATCCTCATATCATATTCATTCAAGAAACATTGGTACCACTGTGGAAATACTGGAAATACAGGCTTTTTTGACAAAAAATGTGACATCTTTATAAACCCTCTACCTATGCATGTGCCAGAGAGGAGTTGTGGATATTGGTTGTGTATAGGTTGATAAACCCCCCATGGTTCCTACCTGGAAGCATAGCTCGATAGGTGTATACAGAGGTTGTGCGACACCACGTTCATCACATCATCATCTTCATCGCATTCCTTATATTGTGTTTATTCTGTGATTGCATTTTTGTTCTTGACTTGATAGCTATCCATTTGTTCTATCTTCTTATACTTGTATTTAGTGTACATGTATATTTGTTCTTCTTTCCCCTACTTGTATTTGTTATATGTGTATATAGTAGAAATATTAGAGAAGGCGGTGAGGGCTACCGTTTGGGACATTTTCTGATTGTAGGTGATGTGTCGATAGTTTGTGTTTATATGCTCTATTTTCTACTTTACTCAATCAGCCTATGATACCTACTGAGTATAATAAACCATACTCATCCCTTTTGTTCCCTTTTAGTGCAGATCTAGGTATGAGTGTGCCGCACGAGTAGCTGATTCTGGCGGTATTTGGAGTATATTCAAGGTAGCACACATCCTATGCTTTAGGGGTTGTCCTACTACCTCTTCCATCTATTTCATGTCCTATTTAATATTCTAAGATAGATTTCTATCCTTTTTGGACAATTACTGTATCTTTGATATTTAAGATGTATTTAGTAGTTCTTACATTATGACACCAGGTTTTGGGATTTGGTTTGGTATCTTTGAATGTTTTTTCGATATTATCATGTTTGTGTGGTCAAGTTCACTTTATAAGCCTTGCCTTGAGTTATTAGTTTTGATTTCCCTTTGTATATTAGTTTGGGTGATAGGCTTACTTGTCAAGGCTTGCCGCGACAAGTGCCATCATGACCCCTGGTTCTTGGGTCATGACAATTTACTTGCCTAGTGATGAAAAATGATGAAAAATGGTTGAAAATGTCCTAAATCTCATTTTCCCTTCCTCAAAATATGCTTTTGAATAATAAGATGGTTTGGGGAAATTTATGCCAAAACAATGATTTACCCTACTATAACGGCATATATTGCTATAGCAACATATGTTGCTATAGTGATGTTGATTGGGTTTAACAGTTTCTATAGTAGAATTTTCCCACTTTTGAGCACGTCACTGTAGCGACCTGCAAGAAAGTTGGGAATCCTCCCAAATTTTCCTTTTTCACAAACACTCTCAAACCATGATATTTCGAACTAACCCCTTAATGTCAAGATCGATATCAGGAGTTCTACTTTCCCGAATTCAATTTGAAAAGACCTATTGGTTCCTTATCATCTTACCTAACATTAAATCAATTTAAACTTAATCACATTATTCTAATTATTCTTATATTGCCCTTGATCGTACCTTGTTCAAATTTTATCTAGGCCTAGCATAGCTAAAACTTCTAACTCTCAATCTGGAAAATATTTAACCTAAATTTTTGTACGAAAGACTTACTCGTAATGATGAAGAGGATAATTAAAAGTAGTTATTCAAATATTAATTGATTAATTACTACTATAATTATTTCATTTCCATATGATCGACAAATAGAGGTATGGAGGAAAGGAAAGTGCAACCTTGGTGGGGCTCGCTTGTTCGAAGATCTTCAATCGAAGTAAGTTATGGTTTAATATTTTGTAGAATTGGCTTAGATATGTTTAATAACTATAGTATGATGGGATACTTAATCCTTTCAGTAGTCCGATGCTTGTGAGGTGAGCTTTTAAAAGCTCAAGGATTTGTTTATTTCAGCTCCTCTTGACCTTGGCCAAGAAGGGCAGGGGTTTTACCGTCTTCTGTGATATTTCTAGTGTTAGGTCAGGTGTAGTGTTGATGTAGGAAGGTAAGGTAATTATGTATGCTTCTCGTTAGTTGAAGCTCCATGAGAGGAATTACACTACCCATGATTTGGAGTTGCGCACGGTAGAGTTTCCTTTGAAGTTGTGGAGGCAATACTTGTATGGAGTTCATTGTGAGATTTTCCTGGATCAACATAGCCTTCAGTATTTCTTCACCCAAAAATATCTTAATATGAGAAAGCTTCATTGGCTCGAGTTGCTTAAGGATTATGACTTGACTATTCTCTATCATTCGAGCAAGGATAATGTGATTGCGGATGCCTTAAGCCGGAAGTCGACTAGCACGAGTTGCTTGGGCATCTTTGTCCTTAGAGTTTTAGTCTTTGACTTACCAGATAATTAGGCTTGATGTTTCGACACCTGGGTGTGCGTTGGCATTTGTGGAGGCTAGGTCTTCCTTGATAGAACAAATCTAAGATCATTAATTTGATGATGTTGGGTTGTGAGTGAAAGCCGAGCATTTGAGACCTGGTGGTTTGCTTCAAAGATCACCCATTCCTGAGTGGAAATGGGAATGGATCACTAAGGACTTTGTAAAGGTTTGCCTCGTACTTCTCATGGTTTTTATAGTATATGGTTCATCGTGCATCGATAGACGAAATCTGCTTATTTCATTCTGGTTTAGGTTTCCTTCAGTGCTGAGAGGTTGTCCCGTATCTATATTCATGAGATAGCTTATCTTCATGATGTGCCAGTGTCTATCATCTCAGATCGAGGTTCAATATCTATATTCATGAGATAGCTTATCTTCATGATGTGCCAGTGTCTATCATCTCAGATCGAGGTTCAATATTGATATCTCACTTTTTAAAAACTTTTCAGGAGGAGCAGACCTCTAAATTGGACAAAATGGTGCTCTAGCGGCTGCACCAGCTGAACTTGGAAATTTATAAGTCTTTGTGGACCGCTCGAGATTCATCCGGAATCCCATAGGCAAACGAAATAAGCTACCTTACCATTTTGATGCTTTGGACTTAATGGCAATATCAGATTTCTGTAAAAATATCGTTTCAACAAAATTGACCCCCGAGACCTAATTTCACAACTTGTTGAACCGAGGGTCAAATGAGATACCAAAGCTGTAAAATCACACCAACCATGTTACCAATCCAAAATTGATATTACGGATCTGTTGGTGCAGTCTATTTTGCCATCCAATGCACAGAATTGTAAATGTTGATCGAAGTAAACTACAAATCCTTTTAACCTCCAAAAACCACAAACTCACACAAATTACATCGAAATGCATTGGTAACCGTGTCAATCATCTCCACACCCCAAAAATATCATGAAGCACCCACGAGGAGAGATAAAATAGTCAAATCGCATAAAAATGAATAATTCACAAAAATAAGTTGTTACATCATCCACCACTAAGAATCTAGTTCGTCCTAGATCTATAGGCAAGGAAAATACCTAAATCGGCGAAAAGCTAGGGATAACAATCACGCATGTCGGACTCGACCTCCCAACTAGCCTCATCTACAGGTCGTTACCTTTACTAGACCTTAACCACCAGAATATCTCTAGAACGCAATCGTCTAACATCCATGGTCAGAATGAAGATGGATTTCTCAACAAAAGACAACCTCTTATCTAACTGTACTGAATCCCAACAAATGACATGAGACTAATTCAGATGAACAACTGATAAATCTGGAGGCAATGCTAACTCATAAGCTACATTCTCAATAATCTAAAGAATCTCAAATGGGCCAATATATCTGGGACTAAGCTTACCCCTCTTCCCAAACCTCATCACGCCCTTCATGGGCGAAACACGAAGTAAGACTCGATCACCAATACTAAATCTCAAGGCACGAAGTCTACGATCTGCATTGCACTTTTGCCTACTCTGACCTGCTCGAATTCTATGATGAATAACCCAAACTCTAGCCAAAGACTCTTTTTTTAGATAAAATTTTTGGTGGCTTTGTAGGCCATTTTATTCATGTAAGAAAATATTTACAAAAATCAGTCCCGCCATATGGCCTAAAAACATAAAAAATAACAAAACAAAGTTTTCCTATCTGAAACCCGACCCAAAACCAAGTTCTTTCCTTTAAAAGAGCAGGTTGCCTTAAATGGTTCATCTCTTCTTTCCAAATCTGCTCTATCTTCAAAAATGCTCCCATCCGGCAGTCAACAAAACTCTATCTAAAGACTCGCGAAGCAAGTTCATACCTCAAGGTCTAACTCATAAACCTCAAACCAACCAACTAGAGAGTGATAATGCCTACCATATAAAGCCTCGAAGAGAGCCATCTCAATAATGGAATGGTAGGTATTATTATATGCAATCTCCACCAAATCTAGATGATGTTCCCTCTTACCTCTAAACTCCATCACACAAGCGCGGAGCATATCCTCTAAAACCTGAATAATCCGCTCTGACTGGCTGCTGGTTTGGGGTGAAAAGCTTTGTGAAGATTAATCTGTGTAACTAACTCCTATGAAAAGCCTTCCAAAAGTGAGATGTAAGCACCGAACCTCTATCTAAAATGATAGACACCGGCACACCATGAAGATGAACTATCTCACAAATATACATAGGGGCCATCCTCTCAGCACTGAAGGAAACCTGAACATGAATGAAATAAGCAGATTTGGTCAATCGATTGACGATGACCCAAACACTATCAGAACCATAAGAAATACTAGAAAACCAGTCATGAAGCCTATAGTGACCCATTCCCATTTTCACTCGAGAATAGGTAACCTTTGAAGTAAACCACTAAGCCTCAAATGATCGACCTTCACTACTGGTAACATAGGCAACAAGCTGTAAAATTCGGTACATCCTTCCTCATACCACCCTACCAGGAGTGTTGTCTTAAATCACAATACATTTTAATCACTCCAGATGAATGGAATACCTAGAACAATTAGTCTCCTCTAAAATAAATCTCACCCAATTACTCACTCTCGACACAAAGACTCGAACTCCAATACTCAAATTACTATCTAAATCAAGTGAGGCTTCCTTAGCCTCACCATGAAACACCTTATCTCAAATAACTCTCAATCCAACAATAACAAACTGACGAGCCCGAATCTACTCCATCAAGAAAGAACAAGCCTCCATAAATTCTAAAACACACCAAGGTATTGAAATAAAAAAACCTAACCATCTAGTTAACTAAAGAATGAAACTATAAGAACAAAGGCCTCTCCTGGGTCAAAAGATGCACCAAGATACCCATGCTAGTCAACTTCTGGCTCAAGGCATCTGCAACCACATTTGCCTTGCCCGAATGATAGATAATAGTAAGGTCATAGTCCTTAATCAACTCAAGCAAATGACGTTGGCGCATTTTAAAATCTCGTTGGGTGAAGAAATAATGAAGAGTGTGGTAATCTGAGAAGATCTCACAATGAACTCCATACAAATAGTGCCTTCATACTTTCAAAGAAAAAACAGTCGTGCACAACTCCAAATCATGGGTAGGGTAATTTTCCTCATAGAGCTTCAACTGAGGATAAGCATACATAATCACCTTACCCTCCTGCATCAATACAACACCAAACCCAGCACCTGAAGTATCACAGAAGATGGTAAAACCGATGCCTTCTTTAGGAAAAGTCAAGAGAGGAGTAGAGGTAAGTAAATCCTTAAGCTTTTGAAAACTCACCTCACAATCATTGGAACACTAAAAGTAAACCATCATCTGAGTCAACTTGGTCAACGAAACTACAATAGATGAAAACCCTCAATAAAGTGCCAATAGTAACCTACTAAACCAACAAAACTCAAAATCTCGGTAGGAAAAATAGGCCTAGCCCTATCATGAACTGCAATCTTGACCGGATCGACCATAATACCATCCTTGGTCACTACATGACCCAAGAAAGAAACTGATTCTAACCAAAACTCATACTTTGAGAACTTAGCATACAATTTCTTATCTCTCAACCTTTGAAGTACAATCCACAAATGCTTATCATAATCGGTCTCACTCTTTAAACCAAGAAATCATCTATAAATACAATGACAAAAGAGTCAAGATATTGTCAAAATACCCAATTCAACAACTCCATGAATGCGAATGGTGCATTGGTCAATCCGAAAGACATGACCAAGAACTCATAATAACCCTACCTAGTACAAAAAACTATCTTCAAAATATCTAAAGCTTTACTCCTCAACTGGTGATACCCATACCTCAAATCAATCTTTGAAACATCAAAGCACCCTAAAGTTGATCGAGTAAATCATTTGTATGAGAAAGAGAATACTTGTTCTTAATTACCACACTGCTCGACTGTCGATAATCAATACACATATGCATAGACCCATCCATTTTTTTCACAAATAAGATAGGCGCACCCTACAATGATACACTAGGTCAGATAAATCCCTTATCCAACAACTCCTACAACTGATACTTCAATTCTTTCAATTCTACTGGTGACATCCTATAAAGAGGAATAGAGATGGGCTAGATGACCGGCTCAATGTCAATGGAGAAGTAAATATCATAATTCATAGGCAGACCAGGCAGATCCATAGGGAAAACATCCATGAACTCACGGACAATACGACTAGAATCCAAAAAAATGGTGAAGCAACAATAGTATCACAAATATGGGCTAAATAAGAAAATCACCCCCTCTCTGCCAAATAATGATCTTGAAAAAAGGATATAACCCTCTTAAAACCCAATTGAAGCGCACCCGTCCAAGCTATCCTTAGTATACCCGACGAAGATAAAGTCACGGTCTTAGCATAAAAATCTAAGACAACATTTTAAGGAGCTAACCAATCCATACCCAAGATGACATCAAAATATACCATATCTAGGATAATCAAATCTACCTAAGTCTCACAGCCCTCAAAAGTTAAAACACAGGATCAGTGCACCCTATCCACCATTAAAGAGTATCTTACGGGGGTAGATATATGGATAGGCATGGCAAGAGGCATACTAGTAGAATCAAAACCCAAATTAAAATATGCATACACATAGGAAAAAGTTAACCTCAGATCAAATAACACAAATACAGATCTGAAACAAATAGGGATGATATGATAACAGCATCAAAAACATATGCCTCTTGTTTGGTGGGTATAGTATAGCACTATCTATGACCACTACCTGACTGCGTAGCCTCGCGACTACCACCACGTGCATCATTATCTCTGTCTCACACACCTTTAGAAGAACCTCTACCTCTCACTATTGATATAAAAGTAAGTTTGAAAACATGGTAGAGACAGTCTTTCGCCAAATGGCCAACCTCATTGAACACATAGCAAACTCTGCAGCCCGACTCAATAAGGGGAGGTATAGTTAAGCTAGAACATCTACCAAAAGTTGCTGAACCAAAAAACCCAGTACTTGAACACAAAAAAACTGTATATATGGGTCTTTTATGATACCTATGAAAGCTTCTAGAATCTCTACTCGAGGAGTGCAGATACTAAACCTGCCCTAACTGTGCACCCTCCTGGTACCTCCCTAAGAAGCTCAAAGAATAAGCCTCTTTCATCTTCGCATAATCCACTATACTCTATAATGATGCCTAAGAAACTACCATCTTGGCAGTAGTTAGCTAAAGTAAAACATCCAGCCCCTTTATAAACTTCTGAATCTTCTCAGAGTTGGTGGTGCTACTGGCATAAGAATATCTAGACAATGCATGGAAATATGCATCATACTCCACAATAGTTATGGAGCCCTACTACAAGTGATCAAATCCATCTTTCATTTGATCCCTCAAACTGAAAGGCACAAACCTGTCCAAAAAGGCCTTAGCAAACTAATCCCAGGTCATCTTTGGAAAACTAAGAGGTCTGCAACTAACAAGTGACCTCCACCAATCTTTGGTTGCATCTCTAAACTGATAGGTAGTGTAAGCAACACCATGCGACTCAAGTAATCTAAGGTTATGCAACTTCTCACGATAATCAATCAAGAACTCATAGGCATCCATATCTACAACACCACTAAACTTAGGTGAACCCAAATGAGTGAATCTCGCAAACCTCTTCTGATCCTTAAAAGATATAATTGTACTCACAATAATAGGAGGCACAGTAAAACTGGCTAGATAAGATCTTACCTGAGGGGTTACATAGATGAAGACTGGACTTCTGATCTCAAAATACCATACTTGGATATCGATATATAAGAAAGAACAACACTCAGAGTATGTAGGGTACCATAAGCAGATATTGGTACCATTAAAGGATCCTCACTCAGATTCAGAGAAACACCATCGACCAACTCTGGTACAAACGATGGTACAATCTTCAGAGTTGGAGGAACACTAGGTGTACTCAAAGGAAAACCCTCTAAATAAGTCGGCAAATGAATCAATAACCCCTCTAAGATTGGGTAGAAAAACTCTGTAAGGCCTGAGTAGGTCCTATATATCTAGCATGTACAACCTGAGGCTCGAGCGAGTGAAACACAATTTAGAATATTAGGTATGAAAGATCTGCACGATAAGGAACAAAACAAGAGAAGTGTCATAAATATATTGTATATCCTCTCGAAGATAGATACGAACATCTTCATACTAACCCATAAAACTCTGCCAGACACCCTGTTCTTCATTGATGGGACCAATTAACCTAGATGCCCTAATACCAAATTATCATGACCCAAAAACTAAGGGTTATAATGGCATTCATTGCAGCAAACCTTGACAAGTAAGTCAATCACCCAAACTGATATGAAATTAAAAAAAAATACCAAATCCCAAGGCAAGACTTCTAGAATAAAGTCTAACCATACTTATACAATAATAGCGGAAAATACATAACACTGATACCATAAATTATTCCAAAATTTGGTGTTACGATGTAAAAACCAACTAAGTACATCTCAAAGTCAAAATATACAATTGATAGTCCAAAAAGAAACATAATCTATCTCAAAATAAAAAAAAAAGACATAAACTAGATTAGAAGAGGTAGAAGACCGACTCTGGAAGCATAGACCAATTGCTACCTCAAAAATAATTTGAGCACTATCCAAATCAACTACTACACGGTGCACTCGTACATGGATCTGTACTGAAAGGGAATAGTAGGAATGAGTACGGTCCACTTGTACTCAATAATTATCATAGGTTGACTGAGCAAAGTAAAAAATAACATGTATATAAAACACACTATGGCACTTCACCGGCAATCAAAAAATATCCCAAACTGTATCCCATAATGTCTCCACTAACAGTTTTAAAATATACAGATACACTAAATACAAGTACAAATAAGAAGCACAAAATAAATAGACATCAATTCAAGAAAGAAAACACAACGTAAAATGTGCAAGATGTATGAAATGTAATGTGGATGATGATGATAATGATGATGATGATGTGATATGTTCGAGGATGTCAGGCAATCTCCATATACACCTACCAAGTTCTGCTCCCAAGGTACAACCCATGGGGGGTTCACAACCCATATACAATCCAATAACCAATACCAAATACCATCAAATATCCATAACTCTTCTTTGACAGAGGGTTTTTAATTATGTCACATTTTTTGTTAGAAAACCAATTTTCCATAGTGGTACCAATGTCTCATGAATGTATATATGATATGAGGATGTAGTGATCACAACCAAACTAGGATGTGAATTTCAAAATCTAACCAATACACAAGCAGGCTAGCCAAAAATCCACTCAATAAGCCAACCATCCATGATCCAATATAGCCCATGTACAAAGAGAGTAAGATATGAAATAAGTTGACATTGATACCATGCAAATACCAACTAGGACAATTTCCACCTAGAAGAAAACAACCAAATATATAATTTCTAGGCCAACAACATCATATAATACCCCACATGGTCACTCATAGAAAATAATGTCTCAAACCACCAATAATAACAACATAAGCTACTACACGGGTACAAAACAATAATAACATTATTTTTATGATTAGCACCCATATCCATAACATACTTTTATATAATTATTAACTATCTAAACCAGTCTGAAGAAAGTTAAGTCATAACCTACCTCGAATGAAGAAGACCTATTCAAAATCCTCCCACACGGATCCTTTCCCTCACGAACGGCCTTGAAACCAACTAAAACATACAAATATAGAATCTACCCGCCAAAAAAAAGCCAATGATACCCATATTACCTATTTTTCAAGTCAAGTTCCAAATGAACCCTCAAAATGAGTTTTTAAAATAAAAGGGTAGAATCAAAATTTTAGTATGTAAATACATTACCCATGATTCAAGAAAGCCATAGAAGAATAAACAAGCGAAAACAATCTGAAATTGGGTTTAAATTGAAGAAATACTAATTTATGTCTTCCGATCCAAAATCTCAGAATACCACTTCAAAAATCGAGTTTTAACAAGCTTTAGATAATGAAAATCAAAGAAAAATCATTGAAATAGGAATTTGGAGCTTACCCAAGTTTGAAAATCGAAGAATTCACATAAAAACTCTAAAACCTGAAACTCCAAGTATCAAAAATGGTAGAACATTTGAGAAAAATATATTTATACAAGACCAGTACTGACCGCTAAAGTGTTCAAATGGCCATTTTAGCGGTCAAGTATAGCTTTAGTGGTATTCGTGTGTGTAGGTCAATCTGCTAAAACGGACAGAGAATCGCTAAAGTGCCTTTGTCCAGCTGGAGCTAGCCACTAAAGCAGTCAAGTGGCACTTTAAGACCTACCACTGAAGCATAAAAAATGGCGTTTTAGCGGCTGCACCAGCTAGATAGTGCACTAGCTGAACTTGAAAATTTTCAAATCTCCGCGAATCACTCGGGATTCATTCGGAATCCTCTGAATGCAAATGAAGTATGGTACCCTAACAATTTTTATGCTTTAAACTTAATGGAGATATCATATTTTTTAAAAAAATATTGTTTTCCACAAAATTGACCCCCGAGACCTAATTTCACAATTTTCTAAATCGAGGGTAAAAATGAGATACCAAAGCCGTAAAATCACACCAACTATGTTACCAATTCAAAATCAATGTTCCAGATCTGTTGGCATAGTTCGTTTTACCATTCGATGCATAGAACAATAAATGTTGATCGAAGTCAACTATAAAGCCTTTTAACCTTAAAAAATTAGAAACTCACACAAATTACATCGAAATACTTTGGAAACTATGTCAATCATCCCACACCCCAGAAATATGATAAAGTAACCATGTGGAGGAGTAAAATAGTTAAATCACAAGGAAATAAATAATTTTGAAAAAAATTAAGTCATTACACTAAATAACCGCATTGACCTAGGTCCTAACCATATTCCTCATGGGATTGATCCAAATCTAGTTGGGTTCTATATTTGTTCGACAATCGCTTTATAATTAATTGTGAGGTGTAGTTTGAGTGACATCAAATTTTGACATTGTTGTTCGGGAATATGATTTAGGGTTAGATCAATTGTGTTTACATGATTATTAGTCCTTATTTCTTTTATATATTTTGTCTTATAAAATATTTTTTTGGGTTATTTTTAGTTTTAGTTTTTTTTTTTACTTATTTTTATATTTTACTACTCTTCTTGATATGAAATTACAAAAAAATATGGAGTGATGAGGACCTCAATTTTATTGATCCTTACCCTTCCAATATAGTGCATTATTACAGAAGTGTGAGTAGATATATTGTGGGATCACAATGAGACCATGATAGAAATACTTACACTCCTTGCAAAAGAAAAACATGAATTCATTCAAAAGGTTTATAGATTTGGCATGGATATTCATAACTTAAAAGAAGATTTGAAAGCAAAGATTGATGCATGTAACGTTCAACAATTTAGTTATGATTTGTGTGAGATTAAAACACTTCTTATAAGAAGAATTGAGGAGCTAAAATTGGAGGGTCAAATACTTGATCATACTTTTATTGATGTTGCTACTATTGAAAAGAGTACACTAGAGTTATGTGCGAAAGTAGGTAATATCATTTTTAAAAACTCTCATGTGTTTAAATATGAGGATGTAAATAATAATGCAATTCATGAGTTGGGATGTATTGGATCTTATTCTAATCATTTTTTCACATTATGTTTGGATAAAAAAATATTAATTGACTTGAGCCATAATAGTCTATAGAAGAGCGTAAAGAGGGTGAGAAAATATGTCCATATTCTTGAATTTATTGAGTCAAAATTGAAAAATGGCATTCCTCACTTAAGGGATAAGAATTGCAACATGTCACAGCTATTACTTGGTTCATTTACTTTTATACCACCATCCTTGAGCATAGTAGAAAAATTTTAAAAAAATTAGGGGTGCGATTCATAAGTTCAAAGTGAAAGAAAAAAAAAAGAGAGGCAACCAAACTAGTAGTTTAACTTCTTATTTTTTTATTTATTTTTGTCAAATCACTTTTATTGTTTGTTTTTTATTTTATTTTGCTTTGTTTTTGCAGATTTAGAAAAAATCTGAGTACACAAGTTTAAAGCTAATGAGTATGTTTAAACTTAAGTGTGGGATGTGTGTGGTCCTTGATGAGAATTGAAGAAACAAGTTGCTAGCTAGGCCCTAGAGAATCTCAGGGAGTATCTCTAACCCTCATTTTATTTTATTTATTTCTTTGGGGACAACACATAATTTTAAGTATGGGTGGGATATCTTCCAATATTTGTTAAGGATAAAGTATGCTATAGTTTTTTTATTTATTTTTAGATGAAAAAGAATTAAAAAGTCCAAAGATTACAAAAAGATATTATTTTTATTCTTTAAATTAAAATAATTTTATTTTTTGTCTTTTTCTATTTCTTTGGTAGAGCATACTTTGCCCACCTCTTGATTTTTCTTTTCGGTTCTTTTCCAAGGAAGGGGCCTTTGAACTGTTATTTTTTTAAGGAATGAATCTTTTCTTCTTTTAATTTTTTATTTGTAGGATTTATTTTTTTTTTTTGGAGAGAAAAAAAGATTTTTTTGGTTGATACTAGCAATTTCTACCTAATCTTGAGTAGTACTAATCTGTGAGTATTTAGTATAAATAAAATAATAGACTTTTTGACACCTAGGCTCATGTTGGTGACATTGTGTATAACTCATTCTTATTTTTGTAGCTTGATATGACCCTATTTGTCTTAGAAGTGGAATTGATCCATCTTGATTGATACATGTGTCATGTGTGGTGAGGATTCTTTTGCATATATTTCATAATTTGCATCTTAGTCTAAAACTTGTGTTGCATGTTATTAAAGTGAAATAAAAAGCATTGCTTTGTTTAGAATATTCTAATAGATTCTTTTGATGTGTCGTTAAATTTTTGCCTTTTCATATATTATATCACTAGTTAGGCCCTTTGAGGCTGTGGTGTTATTGTTGGTAGTCGTATTTTTACCTTGGTCCTTTTTTTTGAGTCCCTAATTTTTGCACCCTGCTTTCTTAAGCACTATGACATAGTCTATAAGATGATATATAGTTGACACGGCCCAAACTAGGGTCTAGTCGTGTCAAGTGTATCAAACCCAATCGGGATCGGAGACCACCCCCAATATCCAACCATAACCGCCCTGAACCTTAAGTCAGATGAATTTCAAACATATAACAAGATAGCATAGTACAATAATAAAATAAATACACGCAAACGGTGTCAACCCAATAGTAATACCAATGCAAAGGCTGACACTAATACCAACACCGCCCATGCCAACCCAAAGTAGTCTCACAAAGCCTCTAACTAAAAAGAAAGGACATCCAGTCGGGACATGCCCCCGACCATAGCCAAAACCAAAGTTCAAGAAATAATAAAAAGTATGACAAGATATCCATAGAATGCAATGGAGTCTTTAGGAGTATAGAAGGTCACCACTTAAATCTGGCTCTAAGCTATTCCCGAATCCAAGATCAATGAGCAGGAGGAGTAGTATCGTTGGTTCCTACATCGCGTGGGGATATAGCCACCCGAAGACGGGTTAGCGGGTGAACGCTAACATTTACTCAGGAATAAGGGTAAAATAATTCCATTAGTCAAAACCAAAGTAAATAACCATGTGAAATCACATACATACATATATATACCATGTCAGAAAAAGGAACCAGGTTTAGCATGCATTTAAAACTTTAATCTATGTTGTGTATCTTAACCATCCTAAAACCACCCACAGATTATATGGGTCCAGTGTTACCCCCTGAACGGACCCCAGTGCGTGTATCCGCACAAACTGGAGATGTCATAGGAGTCGAGAATTCACGTGTACCCTTCACCCACCATAATACATATATACAAGTATAAACTTAGGGGATTCCCATATTCCCCACAAGTATAAGGTCATCATGACCAACCCTCATATCGGAAAACATGAGTTTCAAGTGTCCGTCCATTAGACTCATACCTTCACGGTTAGTTATCACAACCCGTAATTATCGCCCTATTAAAATATTTAGCACATAACCCATTTACCAGATTCTAGAAGTTAACTATAAAGGCATTATTAAGTAGAGTCGTCATACCAACTATATCTTGCAAGCAATATTATTATCCAATCCTTAGGTATTTCCATGTACCCCGAAGACTCCATTAGTAAAATCACTTAGAGGATTACCATGTACCCCATAAGGTTTTCAAAGATTACTCACTTAAGGGATTCCATTGTACCCCATAAGGTTTTCAAAACAATCTTTAACCAAAATCATGGCCACCAAGGCCTTTATAATTCATTTAAAACCATTTAAACCAAATTTAGGTTCAATTACCATATTATGCAATGCAATAGTTTCAATAAAAATCAAACTATGTGACAAAACCATTCTTAGAGGCATTTTATCTAACATGTTGAGGGCATATAGTTTCCACAATCAAAACCAAGCAATTTGGGGAATTCAAAGTACCCCTAAACCCATTAACCATTACCACACATTCCAAAATGTTCAAACCAACATTATTATATGAAACATTAGAAGTAAAACATGAAAAAATATTATCCAACCATTAGTAACCAAAATCCCCAACATATATTTCAAAATCAAACAATACCTTCAATTGAATCATGAAAATAATCCATTTAAACATGAATTTAGTTAAACTAACAATGGGGGAGGAGTACCATGCCTTAGATACCAAAGAAGTACGAAGAGAAAACACCCTTGAAAGCCCCAATTGATATGCTTGATGAAAACCCTAAGTGTTCTTGACCTTGAGGATTTAAGAGTGTTTGAGAGTCTATTTGTGTGTTTTGGATAGCTAATAATGCCCAAATAAAAATATAAGACATGGTTTTTAAGTTGGAAAAAAGGGAAAATATCCAGAATACACTCAGGTTAAAAGCTGAAAATTATGCATAGGAGGGTACGACCACACCCTTCAAACCGTACCCACAACATACGAGTGGTACTATAACTCCCCAAAAATATGTACCAAGATTTCACATGGTGCTCAATACTATGAGTAGTCTCAAGCTAACCCTGTAAGCCTTCTACTAAATCTGGAACTCATAATAAAGAAATCTAGGCATACAGAAATACTGAAATTCTGAATACGGTCTGAACTGAACTGGATTTAACTGAACATAATGTCTAAAAGTATTTAACTTAAAAGTCTAGAAAACCAAAACTTGACATGTGAAATGTAACTAGTGGTCGAACAAGCTTCTACTTCTACTAACTAGAGAGCCACTAGGATAAACCCCTAGCTGACTCAAACTGAACTGAAAATAACAAATCAAATACTACATGAAGCTAAAAATCTAAACAAATGGGTCCTCAAACTATGAGGACTCACCAACTATCTGGATGTAGATTGAGATGCTCATGGTCAATCACACTACTAGAACTGAGCACCTGAACCTACATTATTAACAATGAAGCACATACACGTATATGTGGATCAGTACTTTTAAAATGTACTGAGTATATGGGGGTGAATGCATAAGTAAAACAATAATGCAATATTCAAACAAACTTTTAAAATCTGCATGCGAAGTGTAAGTGACTCACATTGTCTTGAATGACTGAAAGCTAAAAATCACAAATCAGGATAAATAAAGCATACTGTATAAATATTGTGAGCCATAACACTTAGTTCTAAAAGCTGTACTTTTACTTTTTCTGATAATGAACTGAGTAGGACTGAAGGTAAGTCTGATTTCAAATCATGCAGGCTAAGTCTAAAAGGACTCACCTCTGTATCTGTAAAATAAAAGATAAAATCTCATAGTTAATGACTTATGAATAACAATATCTGAATAAAATCGTAAGCCTTTACACTTAGGTTCTAAAAATTGTTCTGTTATTCTATTTTAGAACTTAAGAAGTTTCTTCTAAAAACTTGTCTATTATTCTTTCATGTTAGGGAGGTTCTTCTAACCGACATACTCTATATGAGCTATCATAGTGTCCAGCGTCTAGTTTCCCTAAGGGGAAAACCTCATGTTGGAGAGAGGTGTCATACTCCTACCAAGGAGTAAACCTGAGCTAAGTGATAGCAATCTGTTTCTGCATCTATATATAAATGGAAATATTCTGAATATGTACCTACGTTGGCTCTTAGTTCTGGGGCATGTGAACTGAGACACATACCTAACTCGATGCTAAATAGTACTCCCTTACTTATATGTTCATTCTATAGGAAATCCACCTTAAAAATAGCATAAGGGTTTATATGAAAACCAGTTATGCATCTGTCTGTTTTAAACTGTAATCAAGACTAAATGTATGGATTCCATATCTTAGCTGAGGATCAAAAGATCAAATCTTGTTTAAAACCTAAATACATATCAAAGAATGCTTAAACATCATCTTTCTTGAAATATTAAGGCTTAAACTTAGGGCTTATAACCCATGCTTGAAAATCATGTCAAATCACAACAGACTTCGTGCTCAATAATAATAATCTTGAAATACTTTAATGATTCTAGTCAAGATAATGAAATTCAATTCTCAATATGTGAAATCAAGTCTCATGCATAAACATGTGAAAGTAGATATGCAATACAACACTTAAATCCCTTGTAACTTCATAAACTTCAAAGAATGATCTTTAGGTATGAACCCTAGACTGAAATACATTTAAATTCAACTTTAAAAGCTAGTTTTGGGCACAAGGTTGAAAGAAGTATCCTTGTTCATAACCCCACATACCTTATTTGATTAATTGGATGTGGAACCTTGAACTTTGAATCCCTAATAACGTTCTTGAACCCAAAAACTTGAATTCTTAATTATCTTGAAAAAGAATTGGTGAAACTTTGGATTCCTTGGATTTAAGGTTGAAGCTTTAGGGTTTCTTGGAGAGACATTTGGTGAGGAATAAGTATATTTTGTTTAGAATGACGTCAAATCTTTTGTTTTTATGGCTTGGGGCTATAGGGAAAAGACAATACTTCCCCAATAAATTAAAAGTTTCAGCCGAATCCCAATTTTGAGGTTTACTGCTGAGCACTATTGATTCCACCGCTATAGGCACCATCGAGTGGTGTAATCGTGGTGATCTTCTATCTTGTAAAATCCCAATTTTGAGGCTTACTACTGAGCACTATTGGTGCCACCGCTATAGGCACCGTCAAGCGGTGTAATCGCGGTGATGTACTATTTTGGAAATCCAAACACGTCTCAAACCCCTTCTGAAAAATCTGAAACTTCCCCGAGACATCCCTCTTATACCTCTGAACATGAATCAACTTAAAAATATGCATCTCGAGGTTGGGAAGATCAATTTAAAGATCATTGATGTTAAGAGGTCAACAAAAATGACTCTAAGTCCCCAACACTTAGTTTTGTTTTCATGCTCTAAGTGTATTGTGCACTCAGTAACGGTTGAGCTGAACTAAGAACTCATGGGGTATTACAATATCTCCCATTTGGGAACATTCTCCCTGGAATGAGATTGACTAAACTTAGAATTAGAAGGGACTAAGATTATGCCCTGAACTAGCAGGACTGAAAACATGGCTACATGACTGAGTTGGTTCATGAATGCATAAAGCGATATGAATATGATGATATTCAACTGGAACTGAGAATGGAAAAAGACATAATCTGGAGAAACTTGCTACCTTAAACTGGGTCTGAACTTGTGGAGAAAAGATAAGGGTATTTGGTTCGCATATCTACTTTTACTGCCTAAGTGGCGCCCTCAATGGACAAATTCTGCCAAAGAACTTTGACCAAGGGAACTTCTTTGTTCCTTAATCTACAAATCTGGTGATCCAAAATCTTAACTGGAGTTTCTTCGTATGAAAGGCTATTCTGAATATTTGTGCTATATAAGGAACTACTATCGTTAGGTCACTGATGCACTTCTTTAACATGGAGACATGAAATACTGGATGGATAGACGTCAAGTCTGCAGGTAGATTAAGTACGCTACCTTCCCAACATGACTTAATATTTTGTAAGGGCCAACATATCGGGGACTAAGCTTCTCCTTTTTGCCAAATCTCTTCGCCCCTTTCACGGGCGAAACCTTCAAGCAAACTAAGTCATCCACTTCAAACTTAAGATTCCTTTTCCTCACATCTGCATAAGATTTCTGATGACTCTGAGCTATTTTCAACCTCTCTCGAATCAACTATACTTTTTCCATGGCTTCAAACACCACATCCAGTCCTACCAAAACGGCCTCACCCACTTCATACCATCTAATGGGTAACCTGAATCTCCTCCCATGAAGAACTTCAAATGGGGCCATCTGAATACTAGAATGATAACTGTTATTATAAGTGAACTCGATCAATGGTAAGTGATCATCCCAACTACCCTTGAAATCAAGAACACATGCCCTCAACATATCCTTAAGTGCACGAATAGTCCTTTCTACCTGACCATCTATCTGAGGGTGAAAAGATAAACTGAGATGAACTTAGGTACCAAGACCCATCTGAAAGGCTTTCCAAAAGTGAGAGGTAAACTGAGTACCCCTATATGAAATGATGGACAGAGGAACTCTATGCAATTTTACCAACTCTCTAATATACAGCTTAGCATAATCTTCGGCTGAGTAAGATGTGTGCACTGGCAAGAATGGGCTGATTTGGTCAATCTATCTATGATAACCCAAATCTAATCATGTTGCCGACGCGAATGAGGAAATCCTATCACAAAATCTATGTTCACCTCTTCCCACTTCTAAGTGGGAATACTAAACTCTTGCAAGGTGACACCAGGCCTTTGGTGCTTCACCTTAACTTGTTTACAAATGGAACACTTGGCTACAAATTTTGCGATATCTTTCTTCATACCACTCCACCAATACACTTTTGTGAATAGAGTAACGTGCACTATACGCTTCAACCATAATCCGCTTCCTCAAACCATCAACGCACGGTACATATAGTCTACTCTGGTATCTCAACTCACCATCTCCCCCTTTGGAGAAAACCTCTACTTTTTGATATCTAACTAACTCCTTCAGCTTAACCATACTGGAGTCCTTATCTTGCTTTTCCTTCACTTCGGAAACTAACAAAGATTCTGAACTACTCTGAACCCACAAAAATTTCTCTCAGTTGAGTCAACCAACTGCACACCTACTATAGCCAACCGATGAACTTCTCGAACTAATTCTTTCTTATCACCCTCTACATGAGCAACACTACCTATATATATTCTACTAAGGGTGTCTGCCACAATATTGGCCTTACTCGGACATACATAACACTCATTTCATAATCTTTCAATAATTCTAACCACCTTCTCTAACGAAGATTTAACTCTCTGTGAAAACACATATTGCAATATTTTGTGGTCCATGAACATATCAACATGCACCCTATAAAGATAGTGCCTCCAGATTTTCAAGGCAAACACAACAGCAGCTAACTCAAGATCGTAGGTAGGATAGTTTTTTCGTGAGGCTTAAGTTGTCTAGTGTCATAGGCTATGACCTTTCCTCTCTACATCAAAACACAACCTAGACCAACTCTAAAAGCATCACAATAGACAAAAAATCTATCTGTACCATCAATTAATGCCAAAACAAGTGCTGAAGTGAGTCGAGCCTTCAACTCTTGAAAGCTCTTCTCACAGGAATCTAACCACTGAAACCTAATTTTCTTTTGAGTCAATCTAGACATGAGGGATGCAATAGATGAAACCCTCTCAACAAACCATTGATAATATCCATATAAACCTAAGAAACTCCTGATGTCTGATAGAGAGATGGATCTAGGCCATTTTCTCACTACTTCGATCTTTTGAGGATCAACTCTAATGTCATCACCAAAAACAATGTGATGAGGAAAGCTACTAATCATAGCCAAAATTCACATTTCCTAAATTTGGCGAACAACTGGTAATCTCTAAGAGTTTGCAACATAATCCTAAGATGGTCTGCATATTCATTCTCACTACAAGAATAGGCAAGGATATCATCAATAAAGACAATGACAAACATGTCTAAGTACTGTTTGAACACTTGATTCATCAAGTCCATGAAGGCTAATGGAGCATTTGTTAGCCCAAAAGACATTACTAGGAATTCAAAGTGACTGTAACAGGTTCTGAAAGTTGCCTTTGGAATATCACATTCCCTTACTCTAAGATGGTGATAGCCAGATCTAAGGTCTATCTTGAAGAAGTAACTTGCACCTTGGAGCTGGTCAAATAAGTCATCAATCCTAGGAAGATGATATTTGTTTTTTATTGTGACTTTATTCAACTGGCGGTATTCGATGTACATTCGGAGGGAGCCATCTTTCTTACGCACAAACAGGACTAGAGCGCCCCATAAAGAGACACTGGTCCCTATGAAACTTTTATCTAAGAGGTCTTTAAGCTGCTCTTTTAACTCTTTAAGCTCGACTGGATCCATATGATATAGAGAAATAAAGATAGGTTGAATATCAGGAAGAAGATCAATGCGGAATTCTATTTCTCTATCGGGAGGTACCCCTAGCAGATCTTCGGGAAAGACTTCTGGAAACTCATTGACTACACGAACTGACTAAACTATTTGAGCCTCAAATTTAGTGTCTTTGACTAGAATTAAATGATAAAGTAAACCTTTTAGTATCACTTTATGGCCTTAAGATAGGATATCAAATGACTCTTGGGAGACACTGAATTACCTTCCCACTCAAAGACTGGGTAGTCAAGAAACTGAAACTTCACTACTCGAGTGCGACAATCTATAGATGTATAATAAGAATGGAGCCAATCCATGCCTATAATTATGCCAAAGTCAACCATGTCTAACTTTATTAGGTTGCTAATATAATCTTATGAAGGATGGTGATAGGACACTCTCTATAGATTCATTTGGCAACAACTGACTCACCCACTGGGGTGGAAACTAAAAAGGGCTTAGAGAGCTTTTCAGGACCTAGCCCAAAATTTACCACAACCAACGGAGTCACATATGAAATATTTGACCCTAGGTATAACAGTACATAAACATTAAGATGAAAGACACGAAGTATACCAGTAACAATATCTGGTGAACTCTCCAGCTCCTGATGAGATGGTAAAGCATAGAACCGATTCTGGCATTGACCGCCACCAGAACTGGATGATGTGCCCTAGGAGGGCTGGGTGACCTAGTGGAACTGGTGCACTAGTGGCCTGAGTCTGGGGATGAATATCCCTGCTTTTCTATTTAGCATACGGGCACTCTTTGATTCCGTGACCTAACTTACCACATCCATAACAACCTTTTTGTCCCAACAAACACTCACCAGGATAATTCTTACCCCTAACTTACCACATCCATAACAACCTTTTTGTCCCAACAAACACTCACTAGGATAATTCTTACCACACTTAGCACATGTCGGATAACTGGACCTTCCACCTATACTACTTTGAGACCTGGACATAGAAGTTCCACTCCACTGCTCCTGCTTGGTTCTAGGTATGAGAGCACTGGCAAAAGATGGAACTGGCATAGATGAGAAACACTGAGACTAGGAATAATTTTTCCCTCTAAACCTTGTTTGGCCATACCTAAAATATCCGATTCTAGCTTCTTATTTTTGTTCTCTCTCCTTCAGCTTCTCTACCTCCATCTGTTAAGCATGAGTAATCAGCCTAGCAAGATCCATATCCCCATTAAGCATGGAAGTCCAATACTCCTTGACTACCAAGCTAGACACTCACGTAACAAACTTACTCATACTCGATATAGGGTCATCCATCAAGTCGGGGGCGTACTTAGACAACTGAATGAACTTAAGGTAGTACTCTTTCACTGCCATCGATCCCTGCCTTAGATTCATGAACTCCTCGATCTTAGCTTCTCTCAGCTCACGCTGAAGAACCTATCTAGAAATGTATCCTGAAACACCTACCAATTCTTAGGAGCTGTATTATCAACTCTACCATTCTTCCACATAACAACCCAATCATACGCCATATCCTTCAACCTATAACATGCCAATTCTATACTCTCCACCTTAGTAACATGCATAATTTGGGTGATCTTTCTCACCTTATCAAGGTAGTATTGTGGGTCCTCACCTACTTTTGACCAAAAGAATTCAGGCAAAGTTATCCTCATGAAGTCACAAATTTGGGATGCAGCTAACTCACAATTCTGCTGAAGTAGGATTGCAGCCTGATGGTTGCCCTAAACATTGGCAGTCATGGCTTGGGCCAATGCCTAAAAGGCATCCCAAAATTTAGCATGGGACACATTCTCATTCAGAGGATCAGCAGTTTGGGTGACTGGTTATTATTTTGCATACATTAACGCGATGAGGAGGCATATTCTGTTACGCAAAAGTACGAGTTAAAAGTAGATAGAGTCAATTGTAACCACGATAGATCATGAAAGAAAAGGATGATTCCTTAAGTCATTTTATAGCCTCTTGCTCATAAATGTGGTGCGTTTCACACCCATGATCAAGACTCTACGTAACATAGATTGCCTAACTCCTTAGGTCTCTTTAAACCTTATGCTCTGATACAAAGTTTGTAACGCCCCAAAAATATGTCCCGAGATGTCACACGATGCTCAAGACTATGAGTAGTCTCAAGCCAACCCTGTAAGCCTTCCACTAAATCTGGAACTCGTAATAAAGAAATCTAGGCATGCGGAAATATTGAAATTCTGAATATAGTCTGAACTGAACTGGATTTAACTGAACATAATGTCAAAAAGTATTTAACTTAAAAGTCTATAAAACCAACACTTGAAATCTGAAATGTAACTAGCAATCGAACAAGCCTCTACTTCTACTAACTAGAGAGGCTACTGGGACAAACCCCCAGCTAACTCGAACTGAACTAGAAACAACAAATCAAATACTACATGACACTAAAAATCTGAATAAATGGGTCCTCAAACTATGAGGAATCAACAACTTTCTGGATGTAGATTAAGATACTCGCGGTCAATAACGCTGCTAGAACTAAGCACCTGAACCTAAATTATTAAACAATGTAACACATACACGTCTACGTGGATCAGTACTTTTGGAATGTACTAAGCATATGGGGGTGAATGCATAAGTAAAACAATAATGCAATATTCAAACAAACTTTAAAATCTGCATGCTAAGTGTAAGTGACTCACATTGTCTTGAATGACTGAAAACTAAAAATCACAAATCAGGATACATAAAGCATACTGTATAAATATTGTGAGTCATAACACTTAGTTCTAAAAGCTGTACTTTTACTCTTTCTGATAATGAACTGAGTAGGAATGAAGTTTAGTCTGATTTCAAATCATGCAGGCTAAGTATAAAAGGACTCACCTCTGTATCTGTAAAATAAAAGATAAAATCTCATAGATAATGAATTATGTAAAATAATATCTGAATAAAATCGTAAGCCTTTACACTTAGGTTCTAAAAACTGTTCTGTTATTCTATTTTAGGACTCAGGGAGTTTCTTCTAAAAACTTTTCTATTATTCTTTTATGTTAGGGAGGTTCCTCTAACCGACATACACTATGTAAGCTATCATAGTGTACAACGTCGAGTTCCCCTATGGGGAAAACCGCATGTTGGAGAGAGGTGTCATACTCCTGCTAAGGAGTATAACCTAAGCTAAGTGATCACAATCTATTTCAGCATCCATATAAAGGGGAATAATCTAAATTTGTACCTACGTTGGCTCTTAGTTCTGGGACATGTAAACTGAGACACATACCCAACTCGGTGCTAAATAGTACTCCCTTACTTATATGCTTATTATATAGGAAATCCACCTTAAAAATAGCATAAGGGTTTATAATGAAAACCAGTTATTCATCTGTCTGTTTTAAACTGTAATTAAGACTAAATGTGTGGATAACATATCTTAGCTGAGGATCAAAAGATCAAATCTTGATTAAAATCTGAATACATGCTTATCAAAGAATGCTTAAACATCATCTTTCTTGAAATATCAAGGTTTAAACTTAGGGCTTATAACCCATGCTTGAAAATCATGTCAAAGCACAACAGACTTTATGCTCAACAATAATAATCTTGAAATACTTTAACAATTCTAGTCAAGATAATGAAATTCAATTCTCAATATGTGAAATCAAGTCTCACGCATAAACATGTGAAAGTAGATTTGCAATACACCACTTAAATCACTTTTAACTTCATAAACTTCAAATAATGATCTTTGGGTATGAACCCTAGACTGAAATCCATGTAAAAATTCATCTTTAAAAGCTAGTTTTGGGATAAAGATTGAAAGAAGTATACTTGTTCATAACCCCACATACCTTATTTGATTAATTGGATGTAGAAGCTTGAACTTTGAATCCTTAATGATGTTCTTGAAGCTTCTTCTTGAAGTTCTTGAACCTGGAAACTTGAATTCTTAATTATATTGAAAAAGAATGGTGAAACTTTGGATTCCTTGGAGTTAAGGTTGAAACTTTAGGGTTTCTTGGAGAGAAATTTGGTGAGGAATAAGTATGTTTTGCTTAGAAGGACGTTAAATCTTTTGTTTTTATGACTTGGTCTGTAGGGAAAAGACAAGACTGCCCCTCGAAATTAAAAGTTTCAGTAGAATCCCAATTTTAAGGCTTACCGCTAAATGCTATTGATTCCACCTCTATAGGCACCACCGAGCGGTGTAATCGCGGTGACCTACCATTTTTGAAATCCAAACACGTCACCTCTATAGGCACCATCGAGCGGTGTAATCGCGGTGACCTACCATTTTTGAAATCCAAACAAGTCTCAACCTACTTCTAAAAAATCTGAAACTTCCCCGAGACATCCCCCTTACACCTCTGAACATGAATCTACTCAAAAATCTTTGTCTCGAGGTCAGGAAGATCAATTTAAAGATAGTTGATGTTAAGAGGTCAACAAAAATGAGGCTAAGTCCCTAACACTTAGTTTTATTTTCATGTTTTAAGAGTCTTGTGAGCTCACTAAAGGCTGAGCTGAACTAAGAACGTATGGGGTAGTACAGGTACCCACTACTCGTACCCTTGACAGAATATTGGACATCACACACTGTCCACCATACGACTCCCCTAGACTAAGTCGTACCCATACCATACGACTAGTACCTTCAAATCGTATCCCAGACAAAATCCAAGGGGTTGGACACTAGACAACATATGAATTGGACTATACCACTTGTACCCTCTCCATACGACCCTTATGATATCCATTTGTACCTTGGACAGAAACCAACCAAACCACACTGATTAACATACGACCAAGGCCTCCAAAATCGTACCCACACCATGCGATAAGTACCTCCAAGTCCTATGATGTCCAAAAGCTCAAAACTCAGGAAATTTCTAAGGACCAAAACCCAGGGTGTTTCAATTCTCCCCTACTTGGATCATTCATCCTCTAATGGTGGAACGAGGCAGTACTAGCATGATTTAAACCCCTAAACGTGTCTACCCTTACCTTTAAGACAAAAAATAGTACACCATGGAATTTATCTTTCCTTTAACACAGTTTTAAAACAAGATGTTATGAAGAATACATACTATTCACATGAATTTTCAAAGCAGAAAATAGGAATGGATACTTGGACTTCATGTCCTCTTCAGCTTCCCATATAGCCTTTTCAACCTTATGGTTCATCTTTAGAACCTTTATCGAGGCCACGTCCTTGGTCCGCAACTAACGAACCTGCCAATCCAAGATCTCAATCGAGACCTCCTCATAAGTTAATGAATCTGAAATAAAATATCCTTTATAGGCACGATTTAAGATGGATCACCCATACACTTTCTCAACATAGAGACATGGAATACCGGGTGAATGGAGCTTAAAATAGAACGCAACTCCAATTCACAGGCAATATTACCAAATCTACTCAAAATCACATAAGGGCCCACATACTGGGAACTGAGCTTCCCCTTCTTCCCAAACCGTATCACTTCCTTCATGGGAGATACCTTTAAGAACACCCTATCCCCAACCTCAAACTATAACTCTCTTTACCTCACATCCGCATAAGACTTTTGGCAACTTTTGTCAACCTTAAGTTTATTCGAATCACCTTCTCCGTCACTTAGTGAACCAAATCCAAGCCAAACATATCTTACTCACCAAGCTCAAACCACCCAATAAAAGACCTACACCTCCTATAATACAATGCTTCAAATAGAGCCATCCCAATACTAGAGTGGTAGCTATTGTTATAAGCAAACTCTACAAGAGGCAAATGCTCAACCCAACTACCGCCATAATCCAACATGCAAGCTCAAAACATGTCCTCCAATGTCTGAATAGTCCTTTCTGCTTGCCCATCTGACTGCAGGTGAAAAGCAGTACAAAGTCTCACCTTAGTCCCCAAACCTTTCTGGAATAACCGCACAAAGGGAGATAAAAATTATGTCCCACAATCAGAGATGATAAAAAACAAGTACCCCATGCAATTTCACAATCTCTTAGAGGTAAAACCTCGGATAATCCTCAGTCAAGAAATTAGTTGTCACTGGCAAAAAGTGTGCCGACTTTATCATCCTATACACGATGACCCAAATCAAATCAAATTGATTCCGATATCGAGGGAGACCGGTAACAAAATCTATGTTGTTTACTTCCCACTTCCATTCTGGCAACTCAATTTCTTGATACAAACCTCGAACCTCATGTGCTCAACTTTCACTTGTTAGGAAACCATGCACTTGGCCACAAAATTAGCCACATCCCTCTTCATATGGTTCCACCAATACATCTCCTTATGGTCATGATACTTTTTTGTCAAACCAGGATAAACTACTTAGAGCGACTTATGCGCCTTAGCCAAAATCCTCTCACACAAACCATCAAAGTCAGTAACACATAACCTCCCTTGGTATCGCAAGGTACCATCACTATAAATCTCAAAGGCCATCACCTTCCGCCCGCCAATATCACCCTTGATCCTCATCAAGATAGGATCGAACACCTACTTTTCCTTGAGTTTAGCATCAAGTAATGACCGCGCCACTTCCTACACAAACACACCACCATTCTCGGAGTTTAAAAGAAGAACTCCAAGGTTAGCCAATCAGTGAATATCCTTCACCAACTCCCTCTTCTCCTTATCCACATGAGCCAGACTCCCCATGGATAACCTGCTAAGAGCATCAGCAACTTCATTAGCTTTACCTGGATGGCAGTGAAGACTCATATAATAAACCTTGAGAAGCTCAAGCCATCTTCTTTGCTTGAGTTAAGCTCCTTCTGAGTAAACACATACTACAGACTTTTATGATCAGAAAAAATATCCACATGCACTCATACAAATAGTGACACCAGATTTTCAACGTGAATACCACAGCTAACAATTCTAAGTCATGAGTAAGATAATTTCTCTTATGCACCTTCAACTGTTTAAAGGCATAAGTTATCACCCTCCATGCTACATCAGTTAACAACCAAGACCACAAACCCATTTATACCTTCAGGCAAAGTCAAAACTAAAGCTAAAGTTAACTTATCCTCAGCTTCTCAAAACTCCCCTCACAAGCATCAGACCATAAGACTTTACTTTTTCTGAGTCAACTTAGTCAACGGGGCAGCTATAGCCAAAAAACTCTCCACAAACCTCCTATAATAACCAGCTAAACCAAAGAAGCTCCGAATATCAGTTGGAGTCATGGGTCTAGGACATTTCTTAACCACTGTAACCTTATATGGATATGCCATAATCCCCTCACTAGATATGATATGACAAAGAAAATTGATAGCGTTTAAACAAAATTTACATTTCAAAAACTTGGCATACAACTGCTACTCTTTCAAGGTCTGCAACACAATACGGAGGTGATTGGCATGATCGACCTCACTCTTTGAAAAAAAACTAATGCAATCTGATCGGGAGCCTTGTCGTAATGGGCATCCAAAGTCCGACTGGGACTGGAGACCACACCCGTTACCCAACCCAACCTCCAGTCGCCTTCCTTGAGTTGACTAAATTTTCAAACATATAACAAGATAGTGTAATAGCTCACATGAAGACTCTAGGATAGGATCACAACCATGACCGACCCAATGGATTCCAACCATCCCATACCAATAACCCAACCATACCAAGACGATACCAAAACAAGGGCATAAACTAGGCCATAACCACAAATGTTCCAAAACATAATATAATTAATCCCAAAATAAAATGTGATGGAACAACCAACAATATCATCCAATGACGTCAGCCCTTCAGCTTATTTCAATGCCAAGGCCGACACCAATACCGATCCCGCCTATTCCAACCTATAGAAGTACCACAAAGTATCTAACCAAAAGAGTAATAAAATCCAGTTGGGACATGCCCCCAACCATGGCCAAAACTAATATCCAAAATAAAATCAAAGTGTCTAGAATATCTATAACATCAAATTAAGCCTTCTAAAAGGATGAAAGCCCACCACTTCAGTCCAAATATTGATTCCCGAGTCAATCACTATATAGGAGAAGTAGAACGGTCGGTTCCTGCATAACGTGGGTATACAGCCGCCAATAGATTGGTTAGTGGGTAAATGCTAGCATGATCTCATGATAAGGATAAAATAATGCCATTTATAAAACCAAGTAAAACCATCCATATGCACACAACCATACATATATATAACCATGTTGGGAAAGGGGATCAGATTTAGCATGCCTTTAAAACCTTTACTTAGGTCGTATAGCTTTGCCGTCCTAAACCACCCACGAGCTATATGGGTTCAGCTCCTCTTGTTAAAAGGTCCCCAATACATATAGTCGCACGACCAAAAAATAAAAACCTGGGATAACTAGTACATCCCACAAAATATAGTGTGACATCATGCATACGATCACCAAGACCAATCTCACATCGCCATATATGAGTTTCCAGTTTTGGTCCCCAGGGACCTCCACCTTCCACGGATTTGCTACACATCCCATCACCATTTCCCAATTAAAACTATTACCAAGCAACTAACCAATATATTTACCATTTATTAACCAAGGACATTTACTGGTGGTATCGTCATACCGGCCATACTTGCAAGTAATATCCATAGCCAACTATATGTAGGTTTATGGGGACTTTCAAGTACCCTTTCATTTACCATATTAAACCACTTGGGGGATTCCATGCACCCCACAAGCATAAACATTTTGCAATTTACATTTCCAAGTCATTTAAACCATGCATAGTTTCTTTACCAAGTTTTTAAATCAAGCAAGAGTTCCATTAAAAGCACTCAATGCAATGAAAGCATTATTATAGGCATTTTGTCAAAGACATTGGGGAATAATCTAACCAAAACCAATTCCAATTACCATTAAACTATTCCCATCTAATTTAATTATCCAAAACCACCATTAATGCACATAAAGAATAATTAAAACCATGGAAAACCATAACCAACCATTTAATATCAAAACCCCTCAATTCATATTTCAAAACCAAAATCATACAAAAAATGAAATCATAAAAACATTCATAAAACCATGATTTTAGATAGAATTAACAATGAGGGAAGAGAACATACCTTAAACCAAGATGATCATGGAAAGAAACCACCAAGACAATCCCTAAATCAATCCTCTAGTTGAAAGCAAAGCTTCCCTTACCCAAAAGCTTTTGAGAAAATTATAGAGTGTTTTGAAGAGTTTTGAAGTGTTAATGAATGGAATATAGGGTAAATAACCTCCAGAGTAGGTTAGAAATCATGGGACCTTATTAGAATAAGTGGGGAAATGTCTAGAATACCTCAACTTAAGTTGCACCAAAATCCCATCCCAGGGGTACGACTGACCCTCACGAGTCGTACCCTCCAATACAAGTGGTACCCTTCACTAGTATCTTAGCCTCGACCTTTGGATCTAACACAGTCCAGCATGCGACTCATCTAACTAGCTTATATCCAAAGCATACAATTCGTACCCCTGGAAGATTTAAACCTAGGGAAGATTTAGACACTGTCCACCATACGAGTACTGGGTACCCTGGCTTACGGCTCATAGTGAGCCACTCGTACTCAGATCCAACCTAAGTAACCAAGTCTAAGATTAATTTAAGGAACCAAATGATCCATAACTACCAATACAACTCGTACCCCTAAGTCGTATCCATTCCAATAACCAAAATCCATCCCACCAACCAATATTGGTCAGCATATGATTGGACCATACCATCCGTGCCCCATGATATGGCTCATACACTCGAGTCGTATTGGGTCTAGATACTAGAATTCCAAGAAATTTTCTAAGGTCTAGAAACTAGGGTGTTTCATTCTCCTCTACTAGGAACATTCATCTACGAATGATAGATAAGGTAGGGGTAAACACACGCACGAGTCATTTGCATTATCAAATATATTTCTTATTTTTAACAAAGTTTGAAAACAAATAGCCAAATATATTAATCTTTCCTTTAACAAACTCTAAAAATAAAAATATGTTGAAGACGCATACCTTCCGCATGAATCCTAGGAGCAGAAAACAAATGCAGATATTTGGACTTCATGTCCTCTTCGGCTTCCCATATAGCTTATTCCACCTTATGGTTTTGCCAAAGAACCTTAACCTAAGCCACATCCTTGGTCGCAAATGATGAACCTTCCTATCCAAGATCTCAATCGGGACTTCTTCATAAGACAAAGAATCTGCTATACCCAGTCCTTCCAAAGGAGCAACCAAAGAAGGATCACCAATGCACTTCCTCAACATAGAAACATGAAAGATCGAAGAAACCGAGCTCAAGCTAGAAGGTAACTCCAGCTCAAAACCAACATTACCAACGCACCACAAAACCTCATAAGGACCAACATACCGAGGACTGATTTTCCCCTTCTTACCAAACTGAACTACCCCCTTTATGGGAGATACCTTGAGGAAAATCGTATCCCTAACCTCTAACTCTAAGTCTCTACATCTAACATCCACATAGGACTTTTGGCGACTTTGGACAGCCTTAAGCCTCTCCTGAATCACCTTCAAATATCCATAGCCTGGTAAATCAATTCGGGATCAAATATGTCCTCCTCACCAAGCTCAAACCAACCAATAGGAGATCTACACCTCCTACCATATAATGCCTCAAAAAGGGACATACCAATACTAGAATGATAGCTATTGTTGTAACCAAACTCCCCCAAAGATAGATGCTCAACCCAATTTCCACCATAATAAATCACACAAGCCCAAAGCATATCCTCCAATGTCTGAATAGTTCTCTCCGCTTGCCCATCCATCTGCGGGTGAAAAGCAGTACTTAGACTAATCTTAGTCCCAACCTTTTCTGGAAAATGGATAGAAGTGAGATGCAAACTGTGTGCCACAATCAGAAATAATTGAAACAGGCACCCTATGCAGCTTCACAATCTCCTGAAGATATAACTTCGCATAATATTCCACCGAGAAGGTAGTCCTCACCAACAAAAAGTGAGCAAACTTAGTCATACTATCCAAGATGACCCAAATCGAATCATATTGATTCCAAGATCGAGGAAGACCGGTAACGAAGTCCATATTGATCACTTCCTACTTCTATTTGGGCAAATTAATTTCTTGATACAACCCTCTTAGCCTCATGTGCTTAACCTTAACCTGTTGACATACCATGCACTTGGCCATAAAATTAGCCACATCTCTCTTCATGCCATTCAACCAATAGATCTCCTCGAGATTATGATATATCTTAGTCGAGCTGGGATAAACAACATAGCACAACTCATGTGCCTCAGCCAAAATCTTTTGTCTCAAACCGTCTACATCAGGAACACACAACCTCTCTTAGTACCATAAAGTACCATCACCACCGATCTCAAACACCACTGCCTTTTGCCTACCAACGTCACTTTTGATTTTTATCAAGATAGCATCTAGCACTTACTTCTCCTTAATATCCACACCAAGAGATGATCGAACCACTTTTTGCTCCATCACACCACCATCCTTGGAGTCCAAGAGACGAACTCTAAGATTATCCAAGCGATAAATATCCTTCGCTAATTCTCGCTTTCTTTCCTCCACACGAGCCAAACTTTTCATGGATAACCTGCTTAGAGCATCACTAACCACGTTACCCTTACCTGGGTGGTAGTGAAGACTCATATCATAGTCCTTGAGAAGCTCAAGACATCTCCTCTATCTGAGGTTAAGCTCCCTTTGAGTGAACACATACTGTAACTCTTATGATCAGAAAAGATATCCATGTGGACACCATACAAATAATGTCACCATATTTTCAAAGCAAACACAACCACCAACATCTCCAAATTATGAGTAGGATAATTTCTCTCATGCACTTTTAACTGCCTAGAAGCATAGGCAATTACCTTTCCATGCTGTATCAAAACACAACCAAGCCCTACCGAGATGTATCACAATAAACCACAAACCCATCATTGCCTTCTGGTAAAGTCAGAATTGGAGTTGAAGTTAACTTATCTTTTAATTTCTCAAAACTCCCTTCATAAGTATCTGACTAAGAAAACTTAACCTTGTTCTGATTAACTTAGTCAAAGGAAGAGCTATCAACGAAAAGCTTTTCACAAACCTTCTATAATACCCGGCTAAACCCAAGAAGCTCTGGATGTCGAATGGAGTCATGGGCTTTGGCCATCTTTTCACTACAACAACCTTTTGCGGATCGACCATGATCCCTTCACTAGAAATAATATGACCCAAGAAACTTACAGCATTTAACCAAAACTTACACTTGGAGAACTTACCATACAACTATTGTTCCTTTAAGGTCTACAACACCACATGGAGGTGGTTAGCATGATCCACCTTACTTTTTGAATAAACAAGAATGACATCAATAAACAAAATAACGAAGAGATCCAAATACTAACGAAAAACCATGTTCATCATATCCATAAATGTTGTTGGAGCATTAGTGAATTCAAATAACATCACCAAAAATTCAAAGTGCCCATACCGACTACAAAAAGCTATCTTACGGATATCCACCTCCCTGGTCTTTAGTTGTTGGTACCCATACTTAAGATCTATCTTACAAAAAAACTTAGCGCCTTGCAACTGGTCAAACAGATCATCTATCCTTGGAAGGGGATACTTGTTCTTGATCGTCACCTTGTTCAACTGCCTATAGTCAATGTACATCAGAAGGAAACCATCCTTCTTGAGCACAAACAACACCGGTGCACCCATGGAGATACACTAGGATGAATAAATCCCTTATCTAGATGATTCTTAAGTTGCTTCTTGAGTTCCCTCAACTCAATCGAAGCCATTCTATATGGAGGAATAGAAATTGGACTAGTGTCTGGAACTAAGTCAATACCAAACCCAATTTCCCTATTCGGAAAACACTAGGAAGATCATCCAAAAAGACCTTTGGAAACTTATTAACCACTGGAATTGACTGGAAAGAAGTACCTTTCAAGTTAGAATCTTTAACTCAAACCAAGTGAAAAAGACAACCTTTAGAGACTAACCTCTAACCTCTAAGATAAGAAATAAATATCCCCTTAGAAGCTAAAGGACCACCCACCTATTATATAATTGATTCACCGGGGAACCTAAAGATAACCCTACGGGTCCAACAATCCCAATATACGTAACAAGAATGTAACCAATCCATACCCAAAATGACATTGAAATCCACCATACACAACTCAAACAGATCCACCAAGATCTGTTTGCCACCAACAGACACCACACACACCATATAGACTCTCTTAGCAATAATTGAGTCACCTACTGAGGTATAAATAGAAAAAAGGATCTAAAATAACTTTTGAATCAAAAATAAAAGATATAACCATATAAGGAGTCACATAGGAGAGAGTGGACCCCAGTTAAGCAAACAATATACATAATGAGAGAAAACTTGTAATGTACTAGTAACGACATCAGGTGATGCCTTGAATTCCTGTCAGGACGCCAAAACATATAACCTATTCAAATAAACACTAGAATCAGGAGTAGTAATAGAAGTAGATACAAGGTGTAAGATCAGAAGATGAAGCCAAAGGAATCTTATTTACCCCTGTAGAAACCTTATTAATCGGATAATCCTTAAGTCGATGGCCTACCTGGTTGCACTTGAAGCATTTGTCCCTTCTTTTCTCACAATAACCCCGATGAGGATGACCATAGAACCAACAAGAAGGGCATGAAGAAACTGACTGATCTTTGATTGATTGAGATTAGGCACCTTATGCCTAAAAGTTATCACCACCATGATGATGCTTGTTGACCACCTGGTAAGGAGCTCTAGCAGAAGAGTACGAATCAGAACTCCCCCTACTTCTTTTTCTGTCATTTGCCACCATCCTAACCACCCTGAAATTGAGCACCTTCTTGGTCAAAAAATCTGTTTCTCTTACCTTGTCTATCCCCAAACTCCTCTTGTTTCCTTTTTTTATCCTTCACTTGTTGTATATGAATAGTCAACCTAGAGATATCCATATCTTTAATCAGTAAGGCATCCTTGATCTTCAAAATTTAATCTTGATTTAACCCAGAAGTGAACTTTTGCACTCTTTCCCAAATATCAGCCACTAAATTAGGAGCATACCTTGACAATTGGTGAAACTTTAAGGAATATTCCTTGACAGACATCCTCTCCTGCTTGAGGTTCACAAACTCCTCTATTTTGGCCTCCCTCAGCTCTTGGGGAAAGAACCCATCTAAGAAGGCCTTAGAAAAAGTATCCATAAGACTAATTTTTCTACATCACCCCTATCCCTATCCCACTCTTCGTACCACTGATATGCAACATCTTTGAGCTGATAAACTGCAAAGTTTACCCCTTTCACATTGGTAGCCTGTATCACCCAAAATATCTTTTCTATTTCATCCAAAAAGCCCTATGGATCCTCTTTCACCTTAAATTAAAAAAATGAGAGGACCCATCTTGATAAATTGGCCAACCCTTGTGTCCTCAGCAAATAAAGCACCAGTCGCACCCCGCTCATCCTGAGCAACGACCACCTGAGCAATAACATGAATAGACTGATGGAATTCTGCTTTAGTCACCTCGCCTTGAGGAGGACTAGAGCAACCAGTGGAACTCTAGAACTATCAAGGATAGGACCATGAGATCGAAGATAAACCCCAAAAATAGGATGCACCCCTTCAGCATTACCCCCAAATGAAATGAAAGAATTTCCTTGTGTTCCAGATCTACGAGGCATGATTTGAAAGATGAAAATAGAAGGATTAAAGAAGATTTCAGGACTGAGACTCCAAGCTTTAAAATAGAATACCAAGAAAGTAAACCATTCCCAAATGCCTTGTAGCCTCTCCCTTATGAGTGTGGAGCGTTACACTCCATAAAAGAGACCCTACTCGACACGGCTTTATGGACACCTAATTGACCATGAACCTAGGCTCTGATACTAACTTGATGCGACCCATCTCAGGGCCTTATCGTAATAGGCATCCCAAGTTCGACCAGGATCAGAGACTACCCCCGTTACACTACCCAACCTCCAGTCGCCTGCCCTGAGTTGGCTGAATTTCTGAGCATATAACAAAATAGTGTAATAGGTTACATTAAGACTCTAGAATAGAATCACAACCGTGATCGACCCAATGGAGTCCAACTATCCCATACTTATAATCCAATAATACCAAGCCAATTTTGAAATAAGGGCCATAAACTAGGCCATAACCAAAGATGGTCCAAAACATAATATAATTAATCCCAAAATAAAATATGATGGAACAACCAACAATATCGTCCAATGATGTCAGCCCTTCAGCTTATTCCAATGCCAAAGATGACACCAATACTAATCTCGCCCATTTCAACCCATAGAAGTACCACAAAGCCTCTAACCAAAAGAGTAATAAAATCAGGTTGGGACATGCCCCCAACCGTGGATAAACCAATATCCAAAATAAAATCAATGTGTTTAGAAATATTTATAACATAAATTGGAGCCTTCCATAAGGATGGAAACTCACCACTTCAGTCCAACTATTGATCCTTAAGTCAATCACTATGTAAGAAAAATAGAATGGTTGGTGCCTGCATAGCATGGGTATACAGCCGCTAGTAGATGGTTTAGTGGGTGAACACTAGCATGATCTTAGAATAACGATAAAATAATTCCATTTATAAAACCAAGTAAAACCATCTATATGCCCACAACCATGCTTATATATAACCATGCCGAGAAAGTGGACCAGAACCGGGTTTAGCATGTCTTTAAAACCTTTTCCTGGGGTGTATAGCTAGGTTGTCCTAAATTACTCATAGGCTATATAGGTTCAGCTTCCCTTTATAAAAGAGCCCCAGTGTATGTAGCCATACGACCAGGGAAAAAAACTTGGGGATGACTAGTACATACCCCAAAATATAGTGTGACATTATCCACACGGTCACCAAGACCAACCTCACATTGACAAATATGAGTTTCCAGTTTTGATCCCTCCGGGACCTCCACCTTCTATGGCTTTGCTACAAATCTCGCCATTATAGCCTAATTAAAACCATTACCAAGCAACCAACCAATACATTTACCATTTATTAACCAAGGCCATTTAGATATGGTATGGTCAAACCGACCATACTTACAAGTACTATCCATAGACAACTACATATAGGTTTAAGGGGACTTTCAAGTGGCCTTCCATTTACCATATTAAACCACTTGGGGGATTCCATGTACCCCACAAGCATAACCATTTAGCTATTTACCTTTCCAATCCATTTAAACTATGCATAATTCCTTTACCAAGTTTTAAAAACAAGCAAGAGTTCCATTAAAAGCACTCAATGCAATAAAAGCATTATTATAGGCATTTTTTCAAACACATTGGAGGTATAATATAACCAAAACCAATTCAAATTACCATTAAACCATTCTCATGCAATCCAATTATCCAAAACCACCTTTAATGCACATAAAGCATAATTAAAACCATGGAAAACCATAACCAACCATTTAATATCAAAAAACCCCAATTCATATTTCAAAACCAAAATCATGCAAAAAATAAAATCATGAAAACATTCATAAAACCATGATTTTAGATAGAATTAACAATGAGGGAAAATAACATGACTTAAATCAAGATGATGATGGAAAGAAATCACCAAGGCAAGCCCCAAATTAATCCTCTAGTTGAAACCCTAGCTTCCCTTGCCCAAAAGCTTTTGATAAAATTATAGAGTATTTTAAAGAGTTTCAAAGTGTTAATGAATGGAATAATAGGGTAAATAATCTCCAGAGTAGGTTAGAAGTAATGGGACCTTATTAGGATAAATGGAGAAATATCCAGAATACCTCAACTTAAGTTGCACCGAAATCCCATCCCAGGGGTACGACTTATTAGCCTCCTATATTTATGTTTTATGTTTTAATAATGACAAACTAATAAGTGACCTTTGCAGGATATTAAAGATCTTTAATAATGGAAGGAGATCTCACACAAAGGACATTGAATATCTTAAATTATGGAGGATATCTCGCAAAAGCGGAGGAATATTCTCTCAAAGAATATCGTGCTAAATATGGAGCCACATCAAAGATATTAAAGATCCCTAATAATGGAAAGAGATATACATAAAGTACACTAAAGATATCAAATCAAGGGAGGATATCTTAATCAATGATAAAGGATGCAAGATACTAGAAGATTGCTGATGGTAAAAGAATCAAGGATCTATCAAAGATCTCTCTTAGAAAGAAAGGACATCTAATCATAAAAAGATCACAGCACTCTCTGAGAAAGGAAGAACCGATAATCTCAAAAAGATCACGACACCCTCTATGAAAGGAAAGACATCCAATCATAAGAAGATCACAATACTTACATGGCAACCTTGGAAATAAAAATCACATTCCTAGATTCATGGAAGATCAGATCAATTAGAAAATCAATCAGGATCTAAACGAAGAAAAGAAGGACACAACTATCACATAGACATCCAAGACTAAAAGGAAGAAAAGATCATGGACATATATGATATAGACGAGATCCAAAGTCATATATGGATATATCTTATATGGACACATTAAACGGCTACATTCTTTAATCAAAGAATCAATTTAAATCCTTGATTGAGAAGAAATCTTTTGGGTTTCCTTATAAAGGGTAGCAGCCAAAGACTATAAAAGGAGAAAATCAAAGACAAACACTCTTTACATAACTTCAAGAAGAAAATTCAAAGTGTCTCATCCTTAGTATTACAAAGATCTGTAACATTAGTTTATAATTTTTATATAAGGAGTAGGATCAAGTCATTTTTGTAACATTAACTGAAGTTGTGTCACAAGATCTGAAGAGCAAAATAAGTCTTCAGAACTTGTTTCCTATCATAATACTCAAACCAAAGTTTCAATGATCTAAAGGAAACTTGAAACCCAAAGGGACTGGACATAGGCACTAGATTGGTGTGCCGAACTAGGATAAGTCTTTTTGTTGTTTACTTTATCTTTATTATTACGTTATTAACTATTTAAGTTTAATATATTTGTGAAGTATTTTGTTCTGCAGGCAAGTCGAATGTGAAGAGTCAGTAGTCAACTCAAAGAAGAAAATTTCAATGCACCCTCTCTTGAATTTTAATTGGTATCACAGAAAGGTCTCACGGATAACGTTGCCTAACCGCAAGTAAGCAAAGATCAAATGGACAATTATCAGTCTTGGTGCTCTTCTTCAGGATGGTCAGTGTTCCACAAGACCGCCATACTTTAATAGGAAATATTACTCTTACTGGAAGAATAGGTTCAAGATTTTTGTCCAATCAAATGACTTCCAAGCCTGAGTTGTTATAAAGAAGGGACCAAAGCCAATTCCAGGACTTAAGAAGAAGTCAAAGGAATAAGTTAAGAAACCTAGAAGTTCTGACATAGAGAACCTTGAAAGCTTCAAGGTTACCAAAGAAAAGCAAGAGGTAATTCAAACTAATGCATATGTCATAAATTTTCTGTTAAGTGAAGTTAGCAGAGAAGAATACAACAAGATTTCAACGTGTGAAACAGCAAAAGAAATATGGGGAAAACTAGAGGTAACCTATGAAGGAACCACCAAGGTCAAGAAGTCAAAAATTATTGCTCTCATCAATGAATATGATTTATTTAAAATGGAGGAAAATGAGGATATTGAAACAATGTTTGCCAGATTCAGTAAAATCATATGCGAACTAAAATCACAGGGGATGATTTAGCCTCATAGCCTGAAAGTCCAGAAGTTGGTCCAAATTCTCCCAAAAACTTAGGAAACCAAGGCTGCCATTTTGGAATACAGAGATCTTCACAACATGACATACAATGAACTATGAGGTAACCTTATTACATATGAGAAAAATTATATCAACGGGTTTCACAAGGATGAAAATAAGAAACCAGTAGCCTTCAATGTTGTTCCAACCAAAGAGGAGGACATTCTAGAATATGCAAAGGGAAAAGGAATAGCCCTCATCAATCGTGGGGTAAGGCAGATCATGAGAAAGAGCCAGCAAAGATTCTAATAAAGCAAAAACAATGACTCCACAAGAAGAGAATCTCTGTTGCTACTGTGGAAGGCCTAGACACTTCCAACAAAACTGTCCATAATTGAGACGACGATCGTCTAGAAAAAATCAAAATTTTAGAGCCTGGAGCGATGGAGATGAAATTGAATAAGAAATAGTGGCTGTCAATATGTGTTTCATGGCAACAAGTGAACCTAGCGAGGTAAGACTACACGATTGTCATAATTGTAATACTCTCAAATCTAACTTATATATAATTACTGACAAACTTCAAAAAGTTATAGATGAGTATAACAAACTCACCCAAGAGAAGAAGAGTTGCAAAGCTTAATTTAACTGAAAACTCAATAAGAAACAACAAAACTGGCAAATAGAAATTGAAGCATGTCAAATTGAAATTGACCTACTTCATGAAGAGCTTGATGCTATAAAAATAAAATTAAACAATTATAAGGCATCCCCAAGCCACAGTTTCGTAAGATCAAACTCTTTTAAAAACTATTCTAGTTCCTCACCAGGATCATTTAAATCAGCTAAGAACTATTTCTCCTATCGAGGTCCCATGAAAGGGCACAAATCTAACAGTTGCAGGCATAAGCCCAAAAGTGTTTGAACTTAGAAGCCTAAAGGAAACATATGTAACCTGCAAAGACCCAATACCACTTGGGTACCTAAATAAAATATATCTTGTTTTGCAGAAACATGTCTGTAAGAGCTATAAGAAGGGAATATGAGTCATTGATAGTGGATGTTCCAGACACATGACCGAAAAGAAAGAAAATTTCTATCCTCTAAAGAAAATAAATAGAGAATCAGTCAGATTTGGTGACAATGCTAGAGGCAATGTCATCGGAGTCAGCTCAATAAAGCTTAGCTCCTCATGTGAAGTTACTGAAGTGTATCTAGTCGACGGCCTCAAACATAACCTGCTCAACATTAGTCATTTGTATGACACCAGATTTCGAGTTTTCTTCAAATCTAAAAGTTTCTCAATCAAAAATGACAAAAGAGACATCTCTATCATCGGTAAATGTGTTGATAGTATTTATGTTTTAATCATTCTTGATTTTTCTACTTTAACCTTCTTCACTATACAAACCAATGACATTTGGTTGTGGCACAAAAAGCTTGGGCATGTGAGTATGCATATTGTATTTGATGAATCTAATCACCCTTCTATGAGTTTGAGTATTGATAAAGAACAGGTGAGTAATCTATAATTTGGAGCCAATACTAGCACAACCTCTGAGCTATCACAGAAAGTGTAAATTATACCCCCTCAAGAGTCAGCTCCCATAGTAGAAATAGTCACACCGATTGTTCCAAGAGAGTGGAAATATGATGTTAGCTATCTAAATGAATTTATCATCAAAAATCCAGATGATAGGATGCAAACAAGAGCATCATTGAGAAAGCAAGCGATTGTTGCCCTTGTATCTCAAATTGAACCAAAAAATGATGAGGCCTTCAAAGATAAATCATGGGTCAAAGCAATGAAGGAAGAATTTGACCAGTTTGATGAAATCAAGTTTGGACTCTGGTTGAAAGAACCAAGAACTGCTCAGTAATTAGAACTAAATGGGTCTAAAGAAACAAATTGAATGAAGAAGATAAATTTATCAGAAATAAAGCAAGACTTGTAGCTCAAGGCTACTACCAAAAATAAGGTATTGATGAAACCTTTTTTCCTATGGCAAGGTTAGAATCAATTCGAATTTTATTAGCTTTTGCGGCTTTCAAATGTTTTAAGTTATATCAAATGGACGTCAAAAGAGCCTTCTTAAATGGTTTAATTTATGAGGAAGCTTTGTAAAACAATCCCCCGGGTTTGAAAATCCATCTTATCTAAATCATTTTTTTAAATTTTCAAAAGCACTCTACAATCTCAAACGTTCTCTAAAGGCTTGGTATGAGACATTGAGTACTTTCTTACTAATAATAATTTTCAAAATGATAAACTTAATACAACTCTGTTTATGCAAAAGCTTGATTCAAATCTTCTTATTGTGCAAAATTACGTTGATGATATTATTTTTGGTAGTACTAAATCTCTACGCGTGAGAATTTTGCTAATTTGATGAAAGAGAACCTGAATAAGTCTTATGGGAGAGCTCACATTCTTCTTGGGATTATAAATCAAATAAACTCCCAAGGGTAAATGATTGCATCACTACTCCATTTGACCACCAGTCAACCAAATATCATGTTCAGTGTATGTAAGTGTGTCAGGTTCCAATCGACTCCCAAAAGAGTCTCACCTGACTGCCATCAAAAGGAACATCCGATACCTCATAGGAACTCATGACATTGGACTATGGTACCCTTGTACTTCCCATTTTAATTTAATTATATATTCATACACTGGCTCTGCAGGTGATAAAAGTGATAGAAAAAGCACTAGTGGAATGAGTCAAATTCTTGGTGATGCCCTGATCTCATGGCACAACAAGACTTCAGTTTCTCTTTCAACAAAAAAAGACAAATACATAGCCATTGGAAGTTGTGGTACTCAAATTTTATGAATTATGCACAAACTACTTGATTTTAATTTGTCCTTTCAATCTGTTCCCATATTGTGTGACAATACCAGCGCTATTAGCTTATCTAAATATATTGTGCATCATTCTAGGGCCAAACATATTGATTTTAAGCATTATTTTTTGAGATCATATAAAAAATGGTGATTTTTCGTTAACATTTATTGACTCTGAAAATCAACTGGCAGATATTTTTACAAAACCCCTGTTAGAAGAAAGATTTTGTTACCTTAGAAAAGGACTTGGTATTCTCAGCATTAATGAGTTATGAGTCTTATTTTTGGACAAAATTTTCCTTTACTTGTTCCAATTTTCTCATCATTTTTTAACCGAAAAATTGGTTTTCAAAAGAGGGGCATGTCCCTTGTTTTAGTTGGATTGTAAAATGATTTTTAACACACTATCTGCCATACTGTTTGTTTTCCCTAGTGCTTGTTACTTAATACATTAACCCTCTGCTATCTGTCTACTGCTCTTTATGCTACTTTGTGGTTCTTTTTTATTATGCCAAAAGGGAAAGAAAGACAGGAACATCAAAAGTGTCTACAAGTTAAGGGGACCAAATCGACTGATACTCAAGAAACTTGAAACAGCAAAAGTATTTACAAGTCAGGGGGAGCAACCCAACTACAGTGATACACAGGAAAGTCAATTGATGTTTATGCTTGTTGTCATTAGCAAAAAGGGAAAATTGTTAGCCTCCTATATTTAAGTTTCATATTTTAATAATTACAAACTAACAAGTAAACTTTGTAGGCTATTGAAGATCGTTAATGATGGAAGGAGATCTCACACAAAGGACATTGAATATCTCAAATCATGGAGGATATCTCTCACATAGCAAGGAATATTCTCTCAAAGAATATTATGCAAAATATGGAGCCACATCAAAGATATTAAAGATCCCTAATGATGGAAAGAGATATCACATAAAGGACATTGAAGATCTCAAATTATGGGAGGATATCTCTCTAAGAAAGGAAGGACATCCAGTCATAAGAAGATCACGGTACTCTCTAAGAAAGAAAGAACCAGTAATCTCAAAAAGATCATGGCACTCTCTAAGAAAGCAAGGAGATCCAATCACAAGAAGATCACGGCACTTACATGGCAACCTTGGAAATTAAAATCACATTCCCATATCCATGGAAGATCTGATCAATAAGAAAATCAATCAGGATCTAAATGAGGGAAAGAAGGACACAACTGTCACATAGACATCCAAGACTAAAAGAAAGGAAATATCATGGGCAGATCTGATATGGACGTGATCCAAAGACGTATATGGACATATATGATATAGGCATATCAAATGGCTACATTCCTCAATCAAGGAATCAATTCAAATCCTTGATTGAGAAGAAATATCTTAAATTTCCTTATGAAGGGTAGCAGTCGAAGACTATAAAAAGAGAAGACGAAAGACAGACTCTCTTTACGCAACTTCAAGAAGAAAATTCAAAGTGTCTCATTCTTAGTCTTACAAAGATCTGTAACGTTAGTTTACAATTGTTATACAAAGAGTAGGATCGAGTCATCTTTGTAACATCAACTGAAGTTGTGTCACAAAATCTGGAGATTAAAATAAGTCTTCAGAACTTGTTTCCTATCATTGTACTCGAACCAAACCTTCAACGATCTAAAGGAAACTTGAAACGCAAGGGGACTAGACACTGGCACTGGATTGGTGTGCCGAACAATGATAAATCTTTGTGTTGTTTACTTTATGCTTTATTATTTACGTGCTTAACTATTTAAGTTTAATCTATTTGTGAAGTGTTTGATCTATACGTGAGTCGACTATGAGGATTCAGTAGTCGACTCACAGAAAAAAATTTCACTTCACCCCCTCTTAAATTTCATGACTGACCCTCATGAGTTGTACCCTCTAATACGAGTGGTACCCTCCACTCATATCCTAGCCTCAACCTTTAGATCCAACACTGTCTAGTATATGACTCATCCAACCAAGTTGTATCCAAAGCCTGTGATCTGTACCCTTCATCCGTACCCTGGCAGATTTAAACCCAAGAAAGATTTAGACACTCTTCACCATACGGGTCCTGTGTACGACTCATACCCTAGCTTATGTCCATGGTGAGCCACTCGTATTCAGATCCAACCTAAGTAACCAAGTCTAAGATTAAGTTAAAGAACCAAACAATCTGTAACCACCAATACGACTTGTACCCCTAAGTCGTAGCCATTCTAGTAACCAAAATCCATCCTACCAACCAACACTATTCAGCATACGACTCGACCATACCATCCATACCCCAATATATGGAACCTCGAGTCGTATTGGGTCCAGAGACCATAATTCCAAGAGATTTTCTATGGTCCAGAAATTAGGGTATTTAACAAACAAATCCAGTAACTGTCGGAAGACCCTATTCATCAAATCCATAAATGTCGCAGGGGCATTGGTCAAACCAAACGACATCACTAAGGACTCAAAATACCCATACCGAGTAAGAAAAGTAGTCTTAGGGATATCCTCCTCCCTAATCTTTAACTGATGATACCCGGATCGAAGATCAATCTTGGAGAAAAACTTGGCAACTTGCGACTGATTAAACAAATCATCTATCCTTAGATGACGATACTTATTTTTTAACATTGCCTTGTTCAACTATCAGTAATCAATACACATCTAAATGGAACTATCCTTCTAACACACAAATAACACCGGTGCACCCCACGGTGACACTCTAGGATGGATGAAACCCTTGTCTAAGAGATTCTTGAGTTATTCCTTAAGCTCTTTCAACTCAGCTAAAGCCATTCTATATGAAGGAATAGAAATCTGACGAGTATCCAGAATAAGATCAATTCCAAACTCAATCTCCCTATCAGAAGGAACACCAGGAAGGTCATCAGGGAAGACCTCAGGAAATTCATTCACCACCAGAACAGAATGCAAAGAAGGACCATCCGAGTTAGAATCCTTAACCCAAACCAGATAATAGAGACACCCTTTGAAGATTAACCTCCGAGCTCTAAGATAAGATATGAACATCCCCTTAGGAACTAAGGAACAACCCTTCTACTTAATAACCGGTACGTTAGGAAATTTAAAGACAACCATACGGGTCCTACAGTTTAAAAAGCATAGCACGATTGCAAGCAATCCATTCTCAATATGACATAAAAATCCACCATATCTAATTCAAACAGATCTGCCAGGGTTTTTATACTACCAACAAATACCATACACCGCATATAAACTCTTCTAGCAATCACAGAGTCACCTACCAAGCTAGAAATAGCAAAAGGGTTTGAAACACAGTCCAGACCAAAACCAAAATACACAGCCACAAATGGGGTCGCATAAGAGAGTAAGGACCCCAGATCAAGTAAATAGTACACATCATGAGAAAAGAGTTTCAATAAACCAATCACAACATCAGGCGATGCCTCAAACTCCTGGCGAGTACTGAGATCATAGAGATAGTTTTGACCAGTGTCGAAACTAAATGGTGCACCCTTTAGTGCCAGAGCTGATGGTGCAGCAACTGGAACCTTGCTTGCCCCCGAAGCAACCTTACTAATAGGACAATTTCTAAGTATATGCCCTGGTTAACCATAATTAAACCACTTGTCCCTCTTCTCATCACAAAAACCCCGATGCAATCTACCTTAAAACCTGCTGGAAGGACATGATAAAGCTAATTAGGTCCCACTAGCCTAAAATTAGGAACCTTATGCCCTAAAGTTGTACCATCATGGAAATGTCCAGCACTTGACGACTTTGGGTAGGGAGCACTAGCCGTTGAATAAGACCCATAATTGCCCCACTTCTTCTTAGACCACTTACCACCATCCTTGCCACTCTGTTGTTAGCCACCACTCTGCTCAAATAATCTAAACTTCTTTGCCTAACTCTCCCTTATTTTATCCTATTTTTTCTTCTCTTTCTCTACCTATTGTATGTACACAACCAACCTATAGATATCCATGTTGTTGATTAACAAGGCAACCTTACTCTCCAATATCAACTCTCTGGACAACCCAAAAGCAACCCAAGTATGAGGACTCACCACTACTACTGCTGAGGATCTGATAAGTCTAATCACGAGTCAGGAACTAAGCATCAGAACCTATGATATAATACATCATAGCGCAAAAGAAAAGGTATGATATCAGTACTTTAAATGTACGAGTATGCTAAATGAGGTAGGCTGATATGCATAGTTTCATGAACAGAACTAATAATTAACTTGGTATGCATGTAAAGCATAGAGTACTGAATAAAGAGCATGGAATCTGTAGGTACTGAAAATGTATGAAAATTTATAAATAATGAGGATGCATGTCCAAGCATATAACATGAACTGAGTAAAATCTGTAAATTGAAACACTAAAATAATTGAAATATGTAGTGCTTTGGTCAAACAACACTAAGACTGAATAACTGAGTTAAGACTGTAACTAAGACCGTAACTAAGACTATAACTAATACTGTGGGAGGTATCATCTAACCGATATTCCCCAATTTTAGCTAATCGGAGTCCAACCTATTACCCCAGTAGAAAGAGTGTTTATACCATGCCACGGGTACTAATGATGGTTATGTGGATCCACTAAACTGATATAATGTCCAAAGTACTAAAGGTATCAAGCATGGACTGATGGATGACCCCTGCGAGATAGTTAAGCCTAATCTGACGGGTGTCATCTCATATCCTATGTTGGCTACGTAGTTCGGGAGTATAGAGACTGCTACTGCTACTAACGACTCTGTCTATCTAATGGGGAAGTTTCCATCCCTACACTCGATCGGTACTAAATCCTACTCCCAACTAAAAGACACTAAAATACTAGACTATTTTGAGGCATCTGACTGGTAACTGACTGTTCTAATAATGCTCATAGTATGTTCTGAAGACTATTCTATAATGTGTTGATACTAGACTTCATAAACAACTATGGATTTCAGGTATTCAATACCCCCAGGACTCAAATAATAATATTAAAATAATACTAAATCTTGAAGATTAAAGCATGAAGGCTTTTATTAAATAAATCACTCTTGTAGGCATTTTATCAAACACTTGTACTTCATGGTTAAAACAATCATAGGAATGTCATGGAACTTATGGAATAGCATGAATTCAACATAATAGATTTAAATTATGGTTTAATTCAATAAATAATAATATAACACATGGAGCATTGAATGATATCAATAATCTCATGGTAACATAGTATAAAATCAATAGTACATGGAATTTCATGGATGAAATCATAATTTAAAATCTAATAACTTGAAAAAATCAAAACTTGTAAATTAAATAGGTTACTTGGACTCCATGGATGAAAGGAATCCATGGATGAACATCTAACATACCTGGGATAGTGAATTTCTTGAATTTCTGGGTGAGTTCTTGAGGATTGGCCTTGAATTTAAAAGCTAGGGTTTCTTGCATCAGATTGGTCATCTGTTGATTCACTCAATTTGGTGTTACCCTTTTGTACAGATGGAGCAACTGTTTGAAGAAATCAAACCAGTAGCAAGGCTAGTTTGATTTATTCCAACAGATGACCCATCTATTGCAACATGTCATCCATCCGTTGCAACAGATGACTCATCGGTTGAGCAGATGGATAATCTGTTACATCGGATTGGTCATCTGTTGATTTTCTCAATTTTCTGTTACCCCTTTGTAATGTTCTTTTTATTCTTCTCTTGTTTGACATCAAATGTATTTCTCTTGTTTGTAGATAAAAGGAAGTGATATTAGATCCATTTTTACCCGACCAGCATTAAAGGCTAGAGTAAAGATGGGTTTGGCGGAATAAGCTGCTTGCAGATGGAACCACTACATAAGTGGGAGGTATGTATTACTGATCAACCTATCGTGAAAACATACATCCAGTACAATGATTTTTTTGAATGTTTGTTCTTTACCTATTAGGATTTAATTCTTCAAACAAGATATGGCATTTTACAGTTAAGAATGTTAGGTTCGAACTAGTAAGGCTGAGGGACCAAGTAGGTAGCGTCGATACCCTATTATAATTTAATGACCATATATGCTCATGCTTTTGTGTCAAGTTTGGGGAAGGGTTTAAGTTTTTGGTGGCAGTGTAAATATCCAACTGTGATTGGACCAATTTTAATGGCTCAATGGACTTCTTAAAAGGCCTCTGAAGCCTCGCACTGCAGCAAACACCGATGGAACCAATAGAAATTTCCCTGGTTCAAATTTATATAGATGGGTTACTGGAGGAGACTATTATACAGTAGTAGGTGCTTGGGAGAATAATTATGTGGGAAGAGGGAGGTTGAGAAGGCCATATATCATCTCAAACCTTGTTTAAGAGGAAAAACAGGGTAGGAAGGAAAGTGTAGCGAAATTGGTTGATGAAATCAACATGAAAAATCAAAAAAACTGGATGAGCTACGAATGTGAAAGCGTATCCAAAAATGAAAATCCATCAGTCGTTGAAGTAAAATAAAAATGGTCAACAGGACAAGAGCTGGACACTTTGATAGAGAATAAAACTAGTAGGCGTGGACTCAATGAAGACTCTCACAAAGTGCAGGACCAGAACTCTAAGAAAAAAGTTTCGTGAGCACAGGAAATTTATACGATTGTCGGTTAGTTGAAACCTGAACTAACTACTCATAAATTAAAAATACGAGATCAAGCCAAGGTGGAAACTTTTCAAGTTAAACTTGCATCCCATGCCTCCTGTTTAAGGCTTTGTTCAGGTCAAAGCCAGTGGAAACAATAAGGCATGGGATTTCTGCCGAACATCAGACCTTTTTGTTTCTCCTGCCATCGACCTAAACAGAGCCATAAACAGGAGGCATGGAATGCAAGTTTAACTTGAGAAATTGCCACTTTCGCTTGATCCCGTATGTTCAATTTAGGAGTAGTTAGTTCAGGTTTCAACTGACTGACAATTGTATCAATTTCTTGTGCTCAAGAAACTTCTTCCTTAGAGTTCTGGTCCTGCGCTTTGTGCAAGTCTTCATTGAGGCCACGCTCACTAGTTGCATTCTCTAGCAAAGTGTCCAGCTCCAGCCCTGTTGACCATTCTTCTTTTTTTTTCAATGATTGATGGATTTTTATATTTGGATAGACTTCCACATTTGAAGCTCATCCAGTTTTTCCATTTCTCATATCAATTTCATTGGCCAGATTCGATAGAATTTTCTTGCTCGCTCCCCTATGTTTCCTCTTAAACATGGTATGAGATGATATATGGCCTTCTCCACCTCCCTCTTCCCATAGAGGTCTTCTCCCAAGAACCTTCTACAATATAAAAGTGTTACGACCCAAACTAGGGCCTGGCCGTGATGGATATCCCAAATCATAAAGGCTCGAAACGCCCTTCTCTATCAGTTAATCATACATAATATTCATATAATAAAAGAATATGCAGAAACATAATCTTCTATGGAAACATGGTCAACTCTGAATTCAACATAAGTATGGAAACTGTAAATCAACTACATCTAAATAACATCTGACTCAGTCTGCGAAATCTCTACTACATGAAAATCTGACAATTATATGAAACTAGGACAAGGCCCCCAGTAGACCAAAACTGAAATAAGTGACATAATCTGAAAAGACAGGCCTTCTGGAATAGAGAAGGCTCACCACTGCATAATCTAATCAACTGTCTGAATTATCTACTGCTTATCTGGACCGCTAGACTGAGTCTCAGAACCTGAGAGGTATGAGAAATGAGGGTCAATACAGATGTACTAGTATGAAGAGCATATCCAAAATAATCATTTATAAATCAACATATATGAGAGCAATTTAAAATAGTTCATAACTAATATCATATAGTAAGAATTCACATGGGCATTTTAAAGACTCTGTAAAAATCATATCGACTCTGAGAAATCTGTGTTACTTCTACGCTAGGTGGTATACCCTACAACTCTGAAAAATTCCATAGGCTATATGAAAACAGCCATTAACTCGGCAGCGAAACCCCCAACCCAAGTGTGCCGCAAGGGTCGGAGTCTCTAAATCTACTACGCCACACGGCTGTCACCAGCGTACAATAATAATCTTCCCGTATCGGCAAATACGGTTTCAGGCTAAGATTTGCTTAAACCCGCACATTCGTTGAGTAACCACCTAACCCTCTTTAAGACCCTTTTTAAAACTCTATCAAAATATGCAGCCTCTGAAAACATACTCTAAAAACATGCTTTGAAAACATACTCCGTTAAGGCATAAATACATATGGTATCGTCATACCATTGACTTGCAAGTCACATCTCTGAGCCATTATTAATCTTTCATAAATCTTTGTTTTCAAAACACAAGTATTGGGACCACCATTTCAATAATTCAATTCACAGAAACTCTTTCTCAAACCTCATGTAAACACATACAAGGAACTCATCTTTGTCAAGCATTTCAGTAGTACAATACAAGGTGGTCATGTCAAAGTTCTCAATTCACATGCAATTCTTTCTCTTAAACACAAGAACACATTTATATCAAGAAACACCCTCTCAACAATTTCAAATCATTCTCAAATGCTATAATATTACAAAAACATCTTTCAAATCACAAAACCATAGTCTTTAATTCAATACACGAGAGAGAGTTCATAATTTATGCTCTCAACGATCTTAAATATCAAATTCCATACATATACATATACATGTAAATCAATTTAGGGGATAGGACCACAAGGTCAAAATAATAGTAAAATTAAAACGTTCGGAGTACGTAATTTAGAACATAGATTCCAAAACTCCTTTGAAATTCTGCATAAAAATCTAAAAATCATGCTTTAATGGTTTTAAGCCCATGTAGTTTTTAGGATAAACCCCACGTACCTCTATCTAGAAATTTAAATGATGCTTCTTGATGCCCTGGCTTGGGGATTCCAAATCTTCAATTTATTTTGAAAACCCACGATTGAATCCTGAGTTTCTTGGAGGAGAAGTATATGAACTAGGGTTTTTGTTTTGAGAAAAATCTTGAGAATGTCATATATTCTGCATGTAGAGGTCTTAATCTACTTTTTGGACGTTTTAAGAGGCTTAGAAAAGTCCAAATTACCCTTTTTAACTTTTGAACGAAGCTGAAAAATTAAACTGGGAACCCAATTTTATGGGCCACCGCGACGCGCCACTATCGCGGTGGCTCACTGGAAATTAATGAATGGGAAATTGGGATCCTTCGCGATGCGCCACTATTGCAATGTCCCACTGTAATTTGACAATTACTAATTAAACCCTCTCTGCGGCGTGCTAAATACCAGGATAATGATGTTTTTCGACTAGCACATAAAATAGCCCTAACTTCTTCACCGAGTGTCCTTTTTGGACGAATCTTATATGACGGAAAGCTTATTCAGTCATCTACGTAATGAAAAGTTAAAATCTAAGGGATTCCACCGGAAAAAAAATATAAACCATTTTAGAAGCCAATGCTTGACATTTTAAGGACAAAATTTAGCTAAGAAAACTTTGGGGCGTTACAATATCCCCCCTTGGGAACATTCATCCCCGAATGTTGACGCGGGATACAGAAAAGTCTAATTTCAAGCATACTAAGGCAAAGAAAGAAAAAGGCAAGGATTGTACCTTCCATTTCTCTATCCATTGGATCAAAAAGGTTTGGGTATCTAGCTCTTATGTCAACTTCTGATTCCCAAGTCTCTTCTTTAATTTTCTGGTTTCTCCACAACACTTTAACTGAGGCTATCTCTTTGTTCCTCAAACTTCTAACTTGGGGATCCAAAATCTCTACAGGCTCTTCTTTATAGGATAAGGAGTCTGTCACTTTGATTTCTTCGATGGGCAATACTAAAGAATGGTCTTTAATACACGTCTTCAATATAGATATATGAAATATAGAATGAATCGAACCCAAACTTACTGGAAATTCTAACTCATACGCAACTCCACCTATCCTTCTCACAATCTGATATGGTCTTATATAGCGAGGACTCAGCTTACCTTTCTTCCCAAATCGCATGACTCCCTTTATGGGAGAAACCTTGAAAAACACCTAATCTCTACCTCAAACCCTAGATCTCTTCTTCTAACATCGGCGTAGGACTTCTGACGACTCTAAGCTATCTTAAGTCATTCTTTAATGACTTTTACATCCTTTATTATGTGATGAACAAGATCAGGCCCAAATATTTGTGTATCACCTACTTCATACCACCCTATTGGTGACCTATATCTTCTCTCATATAATGCCTCAAATGGTGTCATCTTAATACTGGAATGGAAACTATTACTATATGCGAACTCCATCAATGGCAAGTGCTTTACCCAACTACCTTTAAAATCAATCATGCAGGCCCTCAACATATCCTCAAGGGTCTGGATGGTGCGCTCAGCTTGCCCATCTGTCTGAGGGTAGAAAGTCGTGCTCAAATTCACTTGGGTACCTAAACCCTTTTGAAATGATCTCCAAAATTGTAAAGAAAATTGTACACCTCTGTCAGATATAATGGACACAGGTACCCCATGCAAACGAACTATTTCTGCAATGAGCAGCCTGGCATAATCCTCTCCCAAATAATTTCTCCTCACAGGTAGAAAGTGAGCTGACTTGGTCAACCTATCTGCAATCACCCCAAATGGAATTATACTAGTTTTGGGACCTCGAAAGTCCGGTAATAAAGTTCAGATTAATCATATCCCACTTCCACAAAAGCAAAGCTATTTCTTAAGAAGAACCACCTGGCGTCAAATGTTTCACTTTAACTTGTTGACAATTCAAACACTTGGCAACATAGTTAGCCACATCACACTTCATATTATTCCACCAATAAATGGTTTTCAAATCCTGATACATCTTAGTAGAGCCAGGGAGAACAACATACCTTGAAGTGTGAGCTTCGTCAAGGATTCTCTTCCTCAGACCATCTACATCTGGCACACATAACCTACCCTAGTATCTCAAAATACCATCACCACCAATTTTAAATAACATTACCTTTTGTTGACCCACATCTTTATTGATCTGCATTAAGATGAAATCTTCAACCTTCTTCTCTTTAACTTCTGCATAAAGGGAAGATTTAGCTATCTCATGAACAATCACTCCTCTATCCTTGAAATCCAAAACTCACACTCTTAGATTTGTAAGTCGGTGAATATCCTTCACTATCTCCCTCTTTTCTTTCCCCATATGATAAAGACTACCCATAGATAACCTGCTGAGGACGTCGGCTACCATATTCGCCTTGCCTGGATCCAACCATCGCCTCTTCCTGAGATTCAATTCTTTCTGTGAGAAAACATACTGTAAACTCTTGTGGTCAGTAAATATGTCAACATATACCCCATACAAATAGTGCCTCCAGATCTTAAGTACAAAAACTACAACCGCTAACTCCAAGTCATGAGTAGGGTAGTTCAGCTCATGCACCTTCAACTACCTAGATGCATAAGCCACTACCTTACCATGCTACATAAGAACACACCCAAGTCCCACTCGAGATGCATCATAGTATACAACAAAACCTTCTGTACCCTTTGAAAGAGTCAGAATAAGAACAGTAGTCGACTTGTCTTTCAACTTCTCAAAACTATTCTCACAAGATTCAGACCACAAAATCTTTACCTTTTTCTGAGTCAACTTACTAAGTGGTGTAGCTATGGAAGAAAAACTCTCGATAAATCTTCTATAATAGCCCTCTGAACCCAAGAATCTCTAAATGTCGGTTGGAGTCGTGGGTCTGGGCCATTTTCTCACTGCCTCAATCTTTTGGGGATCAACCTTAATCCCTTCACTAGATACAATATGCCCCAAAAACGCAATAGCATTCAACCAGAATTCATACTTGAAAAATTTTGCATACAATTTATAATCTTTAAGGGTCTGAAGGATGATCCGGATGTGATTGGCATGGTCCTCCTCGCTCTTAGAATATACCAAAATGCCATCAATGAATACAATGACAAAAAGATCCAGAAACTGATGGAAAACTCTATTCATTAGATCCATAAAATTTGCAGGGGCGTTAGTCAACCCGAAGGACATGACTAAGAATTCATAATGGTCGTATCTAGTTTGGAAAGCTGTTTTGGAAATATCTGACTATCTAACTTTCAACTGGTGATATCCCGAATGAAGGCCTATCTTTGAAAAACATTTAGCACCCTGAAGTTGATCAAAAAGATCATCAATCCTAGGAAGAGGATATTTATTTCTAATTATTACCTTATTCAACTGGCGGTAATCTATGCACATACAAAAGGAATCATCTTTCTTTCGCACGAAAAGTATAGGTGCACCCCAGGAAGACACACTGGGGCGGATAAAACCTTTATCTAGAAGATCTGCTAGCTGTTCTTTCAACTCTTTTAGCTCTGCAAGAGACATCCTATATGGAAGAATAGAAATAGGATGGGTATCTAGCAATAAATTAATACCAAAATCTATCTCCCTATCAGGTTGTATTCCTGGGAAATCATCTAGAAAGACTTTCGAAATTTATTTACTACAAGGATAGACTGAAGAGAGAGACTTTTGGCACAAGAATCTTTAACCCCAATAAGATGATACAAGCAACCTTTGGAAATAAGTTTATGGGCCCTGATATAGATAAGAAATGCCCTCTAGGTACTAGAGAATGTCCCTCCCATTCTATCACTGACTCATTTAGAAAAGAAAATGTTACTCTTCGGGTCCTACAATTTAAGGCGGCATTGCACGAATGGAGCCATTCCATCCCTAAGATGGCATCAAAATCAACCATATCAAGTTCTATGAGATCTGCCTCAGTATCCCAGCTGAAAATAGACATAAAAAAATTTCTATACACCCTCCTAGACACAACAGAATCTCCCATCCGGGTAGAAACCAAAAAAGGTTCAGAAATTACATCAAGCTCAAACCCAAAACCAATAGCCACATATGGGGTCACATAAGACAAGGTAGACCCAGGATCAAGTAGTACATACACATCACGAGAAAAGATTTGCAACGTACCGGTGACTATATCTGGTGAGGCTCTGCCTCCTAGCGGTTGGTCAAAGCATACAACCGGTTTCGACCATTTCCGGTGGCTGAAGTGGCATCCTTTTGAGGTGGTGGTGTAGATGAATTCGCCTGCGACTTGGCTCCTCCAACATTACTCTTTGTTGTCGGACAGTCTCTCTGGATATGGACTGGCTGGCCGCATAAATAACACACCAAACCGCCAAACTGACATCTCCCTAGATGATTTCTTTCGCGTCTCCCACGGCACGGATAGGACCAAAAGGTATGGGCTATATTTCCCTGCGACTGCGTACCCTACATCCTCGACCCCTGACTAGACTAAAAATTTTGGGTGAGCTACTCAGCTATGGGTCTGGACATTGAAGTACTAGCTGCCAACTGTGCATTACTCTAATTCTTTTTCTTTTGCCATTTGCCACCCCAATTATCACTCTACTGCTGACTATGACTCTGGTCTGTCGCTCTAGCTCTCTTTGCCTGCCTGTCCTTTTCCCCAGATTTGGCTATCTTCTTCTTCTTCTCCTCAACTTACTGCATATAGACTGATAGTCTAGCAAAGTTCATATCCTTGTTCAGTATAGCTCCCTGACACTCAAGCACCAGATCATCTGAAAGGCTGGAAGCATACTTCCTCATTCGGTCCCTCATACTAGTCGTCATCTCAGGAGCATAACGAGCTAGCTGGTTAAATATTAAAGTATACTCTTGAACACTCATCTTACCCTGCTTAAGGTTTATGAACTCCTCTACTTTAGCTTTCCTCAGCTCCAGAGGAAAGAATCGGTCAAGAAAAGCTTTCACATACTCATCGTAAACTGTGGGCTCAGCACTGTCGCCCTTCATATCTTTCCACTCATTGTACCATTGGTTTGCTACATCCTTTAGCTAGTATGATGATAGCTCAACACCCTCCACCTGATCAACATGCATTACTTTGAAGATCTTCTCCATTTCATCTACAAACTCCAGCAGATCCCCTTCTACCTTAGCGCCAGAGAACTTGGGCAGGTTCATTCTCATAAACTGGCCCACTCTAGTAACTTCAGAAGTAACAAACGCACAGCCAGTATCCTCCGACCTCTTAGTCTGTGCGGCTACCAGATGTACCAACATGTGAATAGACTATCTGAATTTAGCATTAGAAACCTCTTCTTCACTAGGCTGAGTGCGATTGGCCCCCTGTCCAGGGAGCTCTGGGAGGACAAGTCGGTGCAGGAGGTACTCCCAGAGTAGGAACAGGTTCTAGGGTATGAGCTCTGTTATGGGTCCACATCCCATGTATAGGACGGACTTCGTCATCCTGAGCATTAACGTTGGTGTGACGAGGAGACATTGCCAGTTTTCTGAAAAGAAAAGGTCATTGATTAGGGGACAGATTAGTCTCTGAAGCACGAACTAAATCACAAAAAAGAGTAACATTCTTAAATTCCTAGTAGACTCTTGCTTATAAGTGTGGCGCGCTGCACACCTATAAATAAGACTCTACCCGATGCAATTTTGCAGACACCCTGGGACCAAGAACCGTGCTCTGATACCAAGTTTGTCACGACTCGAACTAGGTCCTAGCCGTGACGAACATCCCGAAACATGAAGGCCCAGAACTCCTTCTCTATCTGGTAATCATGCACACCATTCAGATAATAAAAGAAGATGCGGAAACATAATTTGCTACGGAAACATGGTCAACTCTGAATTCAACATAAGTATGGAAATTGTAAATCAACTACATCTAAATAACATCTGACTCAGTCTGTGAAATCTTTACTACATGAAAATCTAACAACTGTCTTAAACTTGGACAAGGCCCCCAGTAAACCAAAACTAAAATAAGTGACATAATCTAAAAAGACAGGCCTTTTGGAATAGAGAAGGCTCGCCACTGTACAATCTGATCAGCTGTCTGAATTATCTACTGCTTATCTGAATCCTTAACTGAGTCTCCGAACCTGAGAGGTAGGGGGAGGGGGAGTCAATACAGATATACTGGTACGCAGAGCATATCCAAAATAATTATTTATAAATCAACATATATGAGAGCAATTTAAAATAGTTCATAAGTATATCATATAGTAAGAATTCACATGGGCATTTTAAAGACTCTGTAAAAATCATCTCAACTCTGAGAAATTTGTGTTACTTTTGCGCTAGGAGGTATACCCTATAATTCTGAAAAATTCCATGGGCTATATGGAAACTTCCATTAACTCGACAACGAAGCCTCCAACCCAAGTGTGCCGCAAGGGTTGGAGTCTCTGGATCTACTATGCTACACGGCCGTCGCCAACGTACAATAATAATTTTTCCGTATCGGCAAATACGGTTTCAGGCTAAGAATTACTTGAACCTGCACCTTCTTCGGGTAACCACCTAACCCTCTTTAAGCCCCTTTTTAAAACTCGATCAAAACATGCCATCTCTAAAAACATACTCTAAAAACATACTATGTTATGGCATAAATACATATGGTATCGTCATACCATTGATTTGCAAGTCACATCTCTGAGCCATTATTAATCTATCATAAATCTTTATTTTCAAAACACAAATTTTGGGACCACCATTTCAATAACTCAATTCACAGAAACTCTCTCTCAAATCTCATATAAACGTATACAAAGAACTCATCTTTGTCAAGCATTTTAGTAGTACAGTACAAGGTGGTCATGTCAAAGTTCTCAATTCATATGCAATTCTTTCTCTTAAACACAAGAACACACTTATATCAATAAACACCCTCTCAACAATTTCAAATCATGCTCAAATGCTATAATATTGCAAAAACATCTTTCAAATCACAAAACCATAGTCTTTAAATCAATACACGAGAGAGAGTTCATAATTTATGCTCTCAACGATCTTAAATCTCAAATTTCATACATATACGTATACATGTAAATCAATTTAGGGGATAGGACCACAAGGTCAAAACAATAGTAGCATTAACATGTTCAGAGTACGTAATTTAGAACATAGATTCCAAAACCCCTTTGAAATTCATGCATAAAAATCTAAAAATCATACTCTAATGGTTTTAAGCCCATGTAGTTTTTAGGATAAACCCCACGTACCTCTATCTAGAAATTTAAAGGATGTTTCTTGATGCCCACGGCTTAGGGATTCCAAATTTTTAATTTGTTTTGAAAACTCCCAGTTGAATCCTGAGTTTCTTGGAGGAGAAGTATATGAACTAGGGTTTTTGTTTTGAGGAAAATCTTGAGAATGTCATATATTCTGCTTGAAGAGGTCCTAATCTACTATTTTGATATTTTAAGAGGATTGAAAAAAGTCCAAATTACCCTTTTTAACTTCTGAACGAAGCTGAAAAATTAAACTAGGATCCCAATTTTATGGGCCACCGCGACGCGCCACTATCGCGGTGGCTCACTGGAAATTGACGAATGGGAAATTGGGATCCTCCGCAATGCGCCTCTATTGTGATATCCCACTGGAATTTAACAATTGATAATTAAACCCTCTCCGCGGCGCGCCAAACACCAGGATGACGATGTTTTTTTATTAGCACATAAAATAGCCCTAACTTCTTCACCAAGTGTCCGTTTTGGATGAATCTTATATCGGCGAAAATCTTATTCAGTTATCTACGTAATGATAAGTTGAAATATAAGGTATTCCATATGAAAAAAATATAAACCATTCTAAAAGCAAATTCTTGATATTTTAGGAACAAAATTTAGCTAAGAAAAACTTCGGGGCATTACTAAAAGTCTCCTCCAGCAATCCATCTATATAAATTTGGAATAGGGGAATTTCTATTGGTTCCATCATTGTTTGATGCAGTGAGATGCTTCGAAGGCCTTTCAAAAAGTCCATTGAGCTATTAAAACCAGTCCAATCACTATTGGATATTTATACTGTCACCAAAAACTTGAACCCTTCCCCAATCTTGACACAAAAACATGAACATAGACCATTATTAAATTATAACAGGGTCTCGACACCACCGTCTTGGAACCCTTCGGCCTTATTAATTTGCACCTATCAAACTAAACTGTATAATGCAGGATCTTGTTTGAAGAAGTAGTGTCTAATCGGTAAAAAACTGCATTTATAAAATCATTGCACTTTATGTGTCTGTCGCAGTAGACTGGTCAATAATACATAACTCCCACGTATGAAAGTGGATCCATTGCACGCACCTTATTCTTCCTACCCCATCAACTGCATGCATGTGATGACTATTAAAAAAGAGGTGTGAAGAGTCTTGACTTTTTTATCTTAACACATTTAAAATAGTTGATGAATCGAAATCTCCATCTGTTGCAACTGATAAATCAGCTGTTGGAAGAAATTAAAATATCTCCTTCAATATATGGTCCATATGTCGCAACAGATAATCCATATGTCGCAACAGATAATCCATATGTCGCAACAGATTGTAACTATGTTGCGACAAACCAAACATTATTTATTCATCTGCACGCATATGATGACTATTAAAAAAGAGGTGGAGTCGTAACTTTTTATCTAACACGTTCAAAACAGATGATGAATTGAATTCTCCATCTGTTACAATTGATGAATAAGCTATTAGAATAAATCAAAACATCCCTAATATATGGTCCATCTGTCACAACAGATGGTAAATCTATTACGGCAGATGGATGATCTGTTGTAATAACTCAATAATAACGGCTATTATCAAGTCTTCACAAAACCATTTTGAAAAGGTGAGAAGCATTAATGTAAACAAAAAAGTTGGGACTTTTCACAGAAAACAAAATGCCACCAGTTTGTATGCAATTGATATAGTGGAGCTTAACAGATGTGCCTTTTGTCCTTACACATCCAGATTCAATCCTTTATAAATAGGTCTCTCCTTAATCTTCATTCTGCTAAACTTTATTTATTTCTTGTATTTTTTCTTTTCGTGTGACATCTTCAACAACTTCTCTTCAAAGAGCATATTCCTTTATAGTTGAGGTAAGTTTTTTTTCAGTGTAAATCTACTAGTTTATAGTATACGTTGTATTACATTTGGACTCTTTTCTTTATATTTGTCAATTCATGTGTGTTCTAGATATGGCTGATCCTATTTGGGACATTGTTATTTTGTGCGACACAGTACGGGAACTTCATAGGTAGGAGAATGACCTACAGGGGGAGTTGGTCGCCGTGAGAGTGATGATGTTCAGAGAGATGTAGAGGCTGATAAGGACCTTGCTGCTGCGAGTTGATTGGCCGGCTATCATTAATAATGAAGATAATAATAATAATAATAATAATAATAATAATAATAATAATTAGAATGTGTTTTTTATTTTAGCATATGTATTTTAATTTTTCTATATCGAATCTATACCTAATGTATTTTATTTTTCGTTTAATGAAAAATTTATTTTTAGTCGATTTTGGCTTTTTAATTGTTATTCAATTTTCATTCTGTCTATTTCTTCTTTTAAATATTTTACATGTTAATATGTCGACGGTTGGAGGTAAGGAGAAATTTTGAATCTAGTAGCAATAGCAATTTTGGCTTTTGAGTTCTTTCAAAAGATGGACCATGTATTGGAATAGATTGGTTATCAGTTGGGTTTTTGTCAACAGATTATCCATTTGTTATGATAGATTTATCATCTGTTGGAGGAAAATATTCCATTTTTATGGAACTATGTTGTGTTCTTCCAGCTAATGTCCATTTGTTGCCACAGATGGGTAATCTGTTGAAAATACTTGTGGTCTGTTGTATTGTTTAACAGTTCATGTTTTGCCTCTTTTTATTGATGCACAAATTATTAAAAAGATACTTTATATATAATAAATGATAATATTGCGTTCACAACAATGAGTTAAATATATAAAAGTCCACAGCAAACAACTATACAAGTTTCTGAAATTACAATGATCATGGTGGATTACGACCCTGGCATGTAGTTCTTTTGTGGCCAGCGCGCTTACATACGGAGCACTTATATCTTCTTGATAAAAATGATTCTCCGACTCTATTTCTCCTCTTATATAGATTTTTTCCTGGTTTGATAGTGCTTGGGTCAATATATGGAGGAGGTATTAATCTCTCCATAAACTCTGCAGGAACAACCCAAGATTCTTCGAGAGGCACCGGAGTAATATGCCCACTATGTGCCATTTCATATTTTTCCACCGAATAATATTAAGAAGACTGCTCGTAAACTTCAGCTCCATATTTATGACCGCATTGAGCTTGAAGCATTGCAATAGCATGTGGACATAGTATTTTGTCCAACTCAAAAAGTCTGCACGTACAAGATCTTGTTTGGAGATGGACCGCGGCAACATCACCCTGACCGGTGATACTGAATTTGTAATCTGCTATTTTATGAGATAATAACCTATTCCCTAAACTGACGTTCGTTGATATTATTTTTTCGATTTTAACAATAAATTGGGATCTTTTTTTGGGCACTTGAACTTCACATGCCTTTCGTTGAAAAATTCACCATAACTTTTGCTTATTTTTTCAAACATAGCCTTGACGGGAAATTCTCTTTCATCGCCAAACAATGAATTCACCGATTCAGCTATGTTTGATGTCATAATATTGTACCTATACAAAAGAATCACTTAGTACGACATCATACTAAACTTGTAACTCAAACAAAATATTAAATCGATAAGAATGTACCTATCTGCCAGACAAAATGCCCGGGTCCATCTCTCAAAATTAACACGTATGAGAAATTTTGCTACCTTGGGATTCACATCCGTTATTTGATTTAAATGGTCTAAAAACTCCTCCCTACTGTATGTTTTATCTGCTCTATAAAAAAGGGTCACCACCCTTTCATTGTTATAGTTGGTCTGAATGTTCTCTCCAAGATGCCTGATGCAACAACCAAAGTAAGCTAGAGTGAAGAAACATGAATTCATCTTTGGAATACTTGGATGTCTATCCGATACAAAACACAACTCTTCAGTACCTTCGGTGTATCTTCGTAGTTGTTCAAAAAAAATCCATAAGAGTCATCACATTCTTTGTCTGCTACACAAAAAGCACCAGGAAAGATATGATTCTCCGCATCCTGCGCCACCGCCGCTAGCAGAGCTCCATTATACCTGCTCCTCAAGAAGGTACCATCGATGCTTATGTCTTTTCTCAAATGTCAAAAACCTTGAATCCAAGCACCATAGGATACATAAAAGTACTTGAACCTTCGATTTTCATTAAGACGCAATGCCGTCTTACTTCCGAGATTTGTAGACTCAATCATGTAATGGTAGGAATCCAGGACTGCATACCCATGCTTGAGTGTCCCCATAACCAAGTCCTTGGTAATCCCCATGGCCGTATATATCTTCCAATAACTGAACAAGACACCCAATTCCATAAGGAGTTGATTGGTCATAACCCTTGTTGTAGGGCCTTTGCCATTGGGGAACCTACTCCTGAAATATTCACCGAGGACCTTTACCGTGGCGTGAGGATTTTCACCCGAGATGTGATCCGAACTACATGTATGATATTTTTCATGTTTATGAATGATGAATCTGTCAGAACTTGCGTACTTCACTGCTCTCAACCACCACTTGCAGTTCAAATTAGCACACTTAAAGCAAAAAACACTACTCAAATTAATCACCTTCTTAATTCTGAAATCTTTTTTCAAGCAAGAAATAAACAAAGTGGTAGATAGTTCATTCTTGTCCTTGAATGACATTCTAATAAAAAAGCCGATCCCGTCGTCTTAAATATTTCCAGACTGTGTCGATTGAGAAGAACTGCACATCGTATTGGTCATATCAACGGGCATAGGTGTTTAATCATCATCTGGAATATTCATATCTAGATCATCCAAACTATCATAAAAGATGTCTTGTTGTTCTTCTTCTTCTATGTCCTGGTTCTCATTCTCTCTCATCTTTTCAACCACGTACACCCTTAACATTGGCTTAGATGAATCACTAAGATAAGCACGTAACCAAACCTGGTCGATTGTCTTGAAAGGCAGTACCCTCTGATTTTCAAAGGAGTTATGCACGTAGCTGATAATGAGTTCTTCTGATTGATAATTCAGTCCATAATAACTAATGATTAAGTTCATAAAATCATCATACGAAATATCACTTTGGGCTGTCATAGCTATCGTCTCAAGCATTTCACCCTCGTTCCAATACCATACATATCGATTGTTCTTCTCGATCCATTGACCATGATAATCCACCCCTATTGTTATTTATCCCTCCATTAGTGGTACCTAAATAAAGTCATTTGTTAAAAAAAAGTTAATAGTGACTTTATAGTGCCATAAATGAATCCCCACAGATGTGTAATCAGTCGCAATAGATTACTTACCTGTTAGGATTCATGTTACGCTCCTAAAGCTGATTTCAACAGACGAGTCATCTGTTGTAACAGAGGAATCATATGTTGCAACAGACTATATACCTGTTAGGATTGATGTTACAGTACTGAGGCACCTTTGAAGCTAATTCCAACATATGAGTGACATATTGCAACAGATAATTAACCTGTTGTGACAGATGACTTACCTGTTGCAATAGACGATGATCTGTTGGAATCAAGGTCAAGTTCTATCACAATAGATTACTAATATATTGCAACAGATATTAACCATCTGTTGGAATTGAGTTTAGGTTCTGTTGCAACAGGTTATTAATCTGCTACAACAGATACATACCCTGTTGCAACAAACAACACGTCTGTTGGAATTAAGTTCGGGTTTATAATATATTACAACAGATATTTACCACGTTGCACCAGATAACTAATCTATTTAAACAAATAAATCATATGTTGCAATAGATGACCCATCTGTTCAATTCATGTTACGGCATATAGAACCATAAACATGAATCCAACATATCAGTCTTCCGTTGAAATAGATGTCTCATCTATCGCAACAGATGATTTATCTGTTTAAACAGATGGATTTTATATTGGATTCATGATCGGGTTCTATCCATTGTTGGAAAAATACCACAATAGCAGTTACCCAGATGAAAAATTCAACTAAAAATCATAATTTGACTTACCAAAGTCTCCTATGAAGTAATGCCAAAGTGGAAAGTGATGTACGAAACAAGATTTGACCTAATAAATTAGTCAAATATCAACAGTGGCGGTAACAACGACAATGGTCAACAAAAAAAAGATGAAGATGATAATGAAGTAGAAGATGATGATAATGAAGCAGAAGATGATGAATAAAAGCAGCAGCAACAATGAACAACACAAATCGCTAAGAAAGAGAAAACAACAATGGATGAGAAGAGAGAGAAAAGCATCTTTTTCCCTCCGTTTCTCATTTATTAGGTGAACGTTTAGATCAAAGTGTAAATTTAAAAACTTGTGGACTATCCTCAAACTTACCAAACTTTCTTAATCCATAATAAAGTAATTGTCACCTCCACTCAATTATTAAGACTTGTGTCACCTACACCTCATTTTAAAACTTTTTTGCCACCTGTAGCCCAAAAGCCCATGAGACTTTGTATCTAAATTTCTCAAATTTTATTTTGTAGACAAAGATTTTACAGAAACCTCTTTTCAAATATTTTAAAAGTCTTTAATTCACTTACAACTCTTCCCTTATACTTTATGAGTCTATAAAATATTATAAAGATAAATTAAATAATAAATTGTGAAAAATAATAAAATGACTTTGTCTATTACAAAGTCTTTTACGTGTGCATGATCACACCAAGCTACCAATTAACCAAAATATATAAAAGAAGAATAAATGAGTGAAAAACAACTACATAATGAATGATATTAACTAATGGTTTGTTTGGTCAAGCTTCTAAAATCAGCTTATTTTGAAAAGTATTTTTTTATAGAAGTGCTTTTCAAAAAAGTACTTTTCGCGGAAAGCATTTTGTGTTTGGTCAAAACATTTAAAAAGTACTTTTGAGCATAAACTAGTGTTCAACCAAACTTTAAAAAAGTGTTTCTAAAAGTATTTTTCTCAAAAGTGTTTTTTTAAAAAGTGCTTTTAAGGAGAAATCACTTTTTTAGCTTATGAAAAACTGTTTTTTCTACTCTAAAGAAGCATTTATTTTTTTTTTTCAAAAGCTTTGTCAAATACCTCATGTATTAAAAATAAGCACTTTTGATATATATATAAAACACGATTAAAAAAATAAATTCGATCAAACAAGCTATAATACGGGAATAGTTATGTAGAATAGTAACATGTAAATCTATAATCTATAATCTAGATCTATAATCTATAATCTATAATTTATATCTATATCTATATCTATAATATATTAAAAGTGTGAAGACTCTTAGAAAAGTGATTTGAACTTTTTGTCCTTCATTAAAAGTTTTCACTTTAGCAAAATCATCTTTTCACTATTTTTATATTTAAAAACTAATAATTTAATTATTTTTTCTGATTTGGAACTTTGAGACCTACTAAACTATAAATTAGTTTTTACCTTATTATGAATTATTTTTTACCTTATTTAAAATATATGTAATTTAGGACTATCACCTTATTTAAAACATATGTAATTTAGGACTTTCAAACCAACTAATATAGTGTATTAATTCTTTTCCTTATTTAAAGACTACTCTATCATTCCGTTATTGAATACAAGTTTGCTTATTTATGCTAGGATTCCGTTTCTATTTTTTAATACTATTAATACTACTTACATTACCATACATATTGTAATATATTAACATACTTTAACTCTTTACTACATGTGGGTTGTGGCCTCCCTTTAGGTTTAGGATTCTATCATCACCAATATAATGTTAATATTTATTGCTCTGTAGGTAGTTCATTACTATTATAAGGTTTGAATTTCTTTTATCAAGTACCAGCTAATTAATATTTATCTATGCTGTGTTTTTTCTTTGTTCACCTTACTATAAATTATTTTTTACCTTATTTAAAATATATGTAATTTAGGACTTTCACCTTATTTAAAATATATGTAATTTAGGACTTTCAAACCAACTAATATAGTGTATTATTTTTTTTCCTTATTTAAGGACTCTTTATTTATTTAGAGCAAGAGAACATCGCATTAAAAAAAATTATCAGAGTTTAAATAATATAGGCTATTGATTCTACAATGTGACAAGGATTCGTGACTATGATTAGAGTTGTTCTTGGGTGAAGGCACATATTTGGATCTATTTTAATAGTCTGTGATTGTTCTTCGCTGTAATTTGTGAAGACATAGTAGTTTACACAGAGTTAAAGTTTAACCGTAAGTTTTTCTAGATATGAATTGACTTGTGACTAATTAATATTACATTATTATTTATTTTTTCAAGATGACCATTTGTTTTTGTCTAAAAGATTGATTCAGTGAGTTGAGAATCTCAGAATTTGCTTGATTGCTTGTTTTTACTATAGATATTTTAGTTGTGTGTGCATTATGATGGACAAATTAACTAGGTAAATCTTTTGTTTGTTATAAATGATAGACGAATTAACTAGGTAAATCTTTTATTTGTTGTAAACGAAATAAATAGTACATAGCAGGAGTCGAGAAGTGAAACGTTTCCTCTATATATCGCTGTCATTCAAATTTTAACTATTAATCATTTATGTATTGCATAATTATTTCTTTTTCTAAGACGTAAGACCAAGGTCAATTATGGGAAACAATAAGTTGCTTTAGATAAAATTATTCATTTAACGTAGTACCACGAATGGTTAATACTTTTATCATCAAACAGTGTTATCAAAGCTGTAAATGGAAGATATTTGGAGTAATATATAAAGTTGTTGTCATGTAATTAAGAGGTCTCAAATAGGTCAGACTTACGTGATTGCCATTTTCGTATGATTTGTGTTTGTCTTTTAAGTTATTATTTTGACGGAGATATGAGTTTTGAATTTCTTTTTATAGTTTGAGTCGAAAATTTATTGGAAATAGTCTTTCTATCTTTTGAGGTAGGGGTAAGGTCTACTATCTCGAAATCCTACTTTATAGGATTATATTGAATATATTGTTGTGTTTTTATCTCGAATATCAATCTTGAACTCAAAAATCTATATTATGTATTATTATGTTTTTTATCGGAAGAATCGCGTCTTAATTAAACAGTCATAACTATGTCAAAAAGCTCTTCATAATGAAGAATCTCAAAAGGAAGCTAAAAAACAAAGGGAGGTTGAGTTGTAAATTTTTCTATATGTAACTTGTATTACATGATTTTAAAAAAAAATAAAAAAATATCACCAATAAATAACATCAATATAAAATGTAAAATTTTCGTGCATCAAAATAGATTTAGGAGTCCTTATAGTTTGTTAAATAACTACTACCAAACAATATTTTAATGTTAATTAAGGTTGAGGGTAAAATATGAAAAAAATAATAATTTTTTTTCATATGTAAAAAATAACAAGTATTCCTTTGTCCAATAATATTTTTTCACTATACTAAAAGTAGATAACTAATAATACTTGTTTAGTTTAAAAAAATGAGTAAATACATAATTACACCACTAATCTTATTCGAAGTTTTCAAAAAGGCACCTAAACTTTAACTTCGACCTATTACCCCACGAATCTTCTTTATTTCGTTGCAAATACACCATTTTGACCCTCTACGTGTATACACGCGCCACAAGAACGTGAAAAGGCAAAAATTGACTTTTTACCAATTAGAAGCTGCCACATGTAAATAATTTAATATATAATTTATATTCTTTTTTTAAATCAATATTTATTTATTTTTTAAAATTATTTCATAACCCCCACCCCCACAACCCCACTCATCCACCATTGTCTTCTTCCCCAACTTCTTTTTCATTACCATAACTCAACAACAACATCAATTACAACAATAACAATATCAATTAAAGCAACAACAACAACATCATCATCACCATAATTTTAAAGAGAAAATTTGATGTACAATCTCCATTTTAATGAATCTTTAAGCTCCATTTAAATGGAGGGAACTGGACGGAAATGGGAGAGGGAGATGTTCAACGGGGTGGGAATGGAAAGGTGGGGTGGGATCATAAATAAAAATGGAGCTTAAAACTCCATTAAAATGGAGATTGTACAGGAGCTTTAAGCTTCATTTTAATGAAGGAAACTGGACGCGAGAGGAAGGAGTAGCTGTTGGACCTGGACGCGTGGGGGGAGGGGGAGTTGTTGGACGCGGGGTAAGGTGGGGGAAGAGGGGGTGATAAATTAAATAAAAAGGAAAAAATCTATTAAAAAATAAATAAAATATCAAATTAAAAGTATTTGACACGTGGCAGCACCTGATTAGTGCGTGCATTCACTCTCTTTATTGTGATTGAGATTCACTGAAAAATGATGTATTTGCAACTAAATAAAGAAGAATTGTGGAGTAATAGGTCGAAGTTAAAGTTTAGGTGTCTTTTTGCAAAACTCGGACAAGATCAGTGGTATAATTATTTATTTACTCTTAAAAAATTAATGGACAATTTGATATTTTCTATCCATTTTTTTCTTACTATTAAAGATTATATTCATCACTCAATGCATTTTTCAACGCAATAAATTTATTTTATTCAAAGGGCGATATAATAAAATTATTCCTATTATTTATTATTTTTTAACATTTTACCTTATTTATCTACTTTCAATGCTTCTGTCGTTTTATCTTGACATTTATTTTTTTATTGCACTAAATATGGCAATAAAGGACATGTAATTTACACTTTTAAAGTCATATATATATATATTTTTCATTTTTAAATACTTGTCCTTTTTGTTATGTATATTTTTTAAGTAAAATTTTAACTAGAAATCGAGTAATTTGATTAAATTATCCTATTTATTATTCTTTTCAATTTAATATAGTGCTTATCCCTTTTGCACCACATTAATGTCCCTCCATATTTTATGATGAAGGGCAAAGGTAAAAAAATAATGATATCTTAGTTTTCTAAAATGACAAGTGCTTTTATATTCTTTTTTAGTCGACATGATACAACTTCATACAATCATTAAAAAAAATTAATTAAAAGTGTAATTTGACTCATATACTCCTTATTAATCTTTGTCAATTTATGTGTCTATTAATTATAGAATAATTAATATTAAGGGCAAACTTGAAAAAAATTAATTCTTTCTTGATTTTTTAAATTAATCAGTATTTGAAAATAACTATTTTCAGTATACATGACAACTAAAAAGAAACAAAATATGTATTATGAATCATCTTTTTTTTAGTAACGAAGACAATATTTAGGAACAAAAGGAGTATTAAATGACACGAAGGTCGTTAGCAAATTGAAGGTGCTCGAAAAACTGTGATATTTAGTTGACAAAGAGTTGATAATTCTTTTTTATTCATATTATCTTTTGCTTTATATTTTAAAAGTGTTATATTTAATAATTTATCGAACACATGTCAATTTATTTTTTATGCATTTATTATTATTAATGTTATATACATGTTCAATGCACGTATACTAAACTAGTTTTCTTACATATGTAGGTAATTGAAAAAATCTTAGAAATTCTTTACACCACCGTCTTAGCTCGCTTATCAACTTTGACCAGGAACCTAAATTCTTTATTTTTACTTAAGGTCATCTTTTGGTAACACATTAATTCTTCTTTCTATAGAATCATATGGAAAAAATTACATAGAAACACAAGAGTATTCAAATTCCTATCATCATATTAATTATACCAAAGATAAAATTGACATACAAGCTTATTTTTTTAGAGATCTTTTGAATGTACTCTTTAACATCACCAACCTAGCAAATATCTTGCAGCGTCAAAAAGTGTAATATTGTTGTGTCGTTCTCCGTCGAACATATTAATTTTTCAATGATATCTACAAAATCATGTATTAATAAATTAATAAGCTATTCAATATCAAGAGATATAACGAAAGTGAAAAGGCTCATGTTTACCTTTCCTCATGATCAACGACTTTTAACATACAATTTGTAATTTGCAGTTTTATTTTCAATATTGACTTTCTTATAACATTTCTTGCACGAAGAATACCGCGGCTCATCTTTAGCAGTAATAGTTGTTACTCATGCACTGAATCTACAATACGAATCTTACATATAAAATTAAAGAAAATATTTATTAAGTTTAATGTATCCAAAAAAGTATATCATTCTAAAATATTGTACAAACTTTACCTTCATGGTTGTAGATCCATGTATGATATCCTTAATTTTTACTTCGTTGGCTCCTTTAATCAGCTTAGTTGGCATTAAAGTAATATTTTTATTTTGGGCTTTCAAACTGTCCTGCTTGTATTGAAGTAGATTATCAAATATTTCACATCTATATTGTAACTAATAACACTTTGAGTTAACAAATAAAATTATATATTATCAATTTTGCAGCTCTTGTGCTTTTTGATATGTTGGGTTGATCAACACACTACTAACATTAGTTTTATATATTATAATGTTCCCTACTCAGAATATACAAAATGTTTAGTATAAATGTAATAGTTAATGAAATAACTATGGATGTAAAAAAGTTTTGATATATTATCTTGATAAGTCGATCCTTTCACATCACAAAATGCTAAGAAAGATTTTGTAACTATAAGCTTTTGTAATATTTGCCCCTTTTTTTTCAGCTAGCTCACCCCATAAGGTCATAATTCTACGATAAAATCTAACAGTTTTCAATCTATTCATGTATTAGGTACGGGATTAAATAAAACGTTCTTATATATTATTAATGTAGTTAGTTAACATGAATACACGTACCATTCATCTGTAACTATTATTTTCAACCTCATATTTTTTTCTTTATCAATTGGTTCATTTGCTTTTAGAGTCATGTGATGAGGAACCTGTTTTCTGCATTGAATAATATTTTCAAACTAAATTTAGGGTTATCAAATAGTTTTAAAAAAAGAAAGAACTAAATCTTTGATTTTTTCGGCAATATTCTTGTCTCGTTCAATTTTTTATAAAAATTTTCAACTGAAAGAAACACATGAGAAATTATCAAAGAGAGAATTCATTGTTGATTATGTATGATTCATACCAAAGCAAGGATTGATCTATTCCAAAAACCACTAGGCATGGACCTATTTCTAAAGTCATTTTCAGTGGACAGACATGGAAAAGGACTAAAAACATTTTTCGTACGATGAGAGCAAGCATTAGATGAGATCGATTTTGTCTGTCACTAGTCGTCCATTCACTCACTGTTCAACAAAGGCCATTGATATTTCTTTACTTCTCAAGTTTTGAATTTTATGAGCTCTTTGATTGTATCTCATAAAAAATCTCCTTGATAAATATTTTATCGATGATTCAATTTTCACATATTATTTAGCATCTTCATGTGTGCTTTTCGTCTGGATTCTTTGCGTAAAAAATCTAAATCATCTGAAATTAAGAAAATAATTTATCACAATGAATTCTATTTGTTCGATACACTATTGTCAATATAAATATTGAATGAAAAAATCGATTTCAAAAGAAATTTCATAAGAGAAGGAGATGAGGCAAAGAAGGAATTGATAGAGATGCGTCGAGAAGTTTAATACCTTCTTGATGGTAGGTAACAGACCCTTGCCATTGTAATTATCATCCCTAATCAGAAAGAGTTTTTGTTTGCGCGGTTTTACCCAGTTGAACATAGCGCTAACCCATCCTGCTGTCATCCTTTTATAGAATTCTGTTTTTAACAACCATCCTCCAAAATGTGGCTCTTCCTAGAAGTGAGAATATTGTTGCCCGATCAAAAAAATAAGAAGAAGATTGTAAGGGTTATGAATTCCATTGAGTTATCCCTACTAGATCGAATCAGCATGTCTCATCTGTTCTGTATGCGACCCCTTTAGAATTCTAATGTTGCTGGAAGTGGTGTGCTTGTATAATTTTAAAATTTATTAACTAAAAGGAACTAGAAAAAGACAAATGATGATAATGAATACAAAAGAATAACTTGAATCAAAACAAAAATTTAAAACTGACGGTCACCTAACCTTCAAAGTCAACAACTTCAAATTTCTTAATTTTATTTTATTTTATTCTATCAAACTCCAGAAACCAAGAACTTTTATGACGATTTACTCCTCCAATTCAAAACCTACCGGACAAAGTACAAAATCTCAATGTTCAATAATCGAAAAAAATTAATATTGAATTCAAATAGATCGACCACCTTACTTTTGCTTCAAAACATCACTTTTCAAACCTTAATAAAGAAAACTCATCGCTCGTCTTCAAGAACATACTAAAAGTTAAAATTAAATTCAAATCACAAACAAATTATCTCTTCAATCATGAGTATTATCAAAATTTTAATTAGTAAGAGAATTTTAATATATAATTTTTTTTAAGGTCTAGCTCTAATAGTGATAAAATTCGAAACGGATGAAACCACTAATTTTCCAATGCAAAAAAGTTATCTTTGGCAAACTTAAACTTGAGCGCGATGCCATAATGTGAACTTAAAAGATCAACAACAAATTGTTAGAGATAATACATTAAAAAAATCTCGAACTTGTCCCAACAACTTACTTTAGCACTTAAACAAACCTTCTATTTATTTACCCCCTTAACATCTTTAAATTGAATTAATTTCACCCTTTAATATATAATACCACTCTCATAACGGAGAGTGCATCACACTCGCTGACACGTCAGCGCCACATCACCACCATGTTGGAGCCACGTAAATAATGTAATTTTTTAATATTAAATATAATATATATATATATATATAATATTTTAAATTAAAAAAATACCCCCACCCCCTGATTTTCCATCTTCTTCGTAACCCCCCACTCCTTTTCCTCCCCCTCTCCCCTCTACCCCCACACCTGCACTGTTATGACCCGAACCAGGCCCTGATCGTGACGGGCATCCCAAACCATAGTGGTCCAAGCCCTCTTTTCTTACTGACAACCATGTACATCATTCAAACAATATAAGAGATGCGTAAGTTTCAACATACGGCCACATGGTCATTTTAATAGATCAACTGAACAAATCCAAAAAGGAAAATTCATAAACTCCTAACAATACTTAACATCAGTCTGCAAAATCTCTAATACACCAAAACTAACATCTTACTTAAAAACTGGGACAAGGCCCCCAGTTGGACCAATACCATAATGAAATAACAATACTCTAAGATTGGCCTTCCGAAGTAAGGGATGCTCACCAACTGCACACTTCTATCTGTCAAATCTATGATCTAGCAGGACCCCTGGACTAAGCCTTAGACCCTGTAATATAGGGGGTCAATACAGAAGTACTGGTAGCACAGTAATCCAAAAACAAAATACAACTTTTATACAACATAGGTGAGAGCTATTATAAAACACGTTAACACAAAAACATTTGAAAATACATGGGCATAGTATAATAATTTCCAACAATAATGCAGCACTATGGAGCTAGATGGTACACCCTACAATTTCACATTTTTCACCGACTGCCAAGTCTCGGTTGCCTCCAAGATTGGAGTACTGGTGAGGGAAGGACACACAAGATCACACAGCAGCGTGCCACAATCCCAATCAAGTCAATATGTCGTGGTTGGGCTCAAGATCACAAAGCATGGCTCCTAACCATAGGTCCCAAGTTGGGATGACATAGTACTAGGTGCACAAGATCACATAGCAGGGTACCAAGTTCCCGTGTCGGCAAATCACGATTTCTAGCATAGAGTCATCTAACTCGTGCTTTCTTCGGGTAACCATCTAACTCGCATCAATCAAGCCTTAAGTTTGTTATATAATGAAAACATACATCATGCTCACAACATTCTTTTCTTCTTTTCATTCTAGGCAATTCCTCCGCTGGGTATCATTATACCCCGACTTGCAAGTCATCAGTACCACATCAATTCTCAAAACTTCTTATACCAATCATAGTATGAACACCAACAAAACTCCTATACACCAACATATGCATAATGATTCCCAACACGTAAAAGTCAAGAAACTTCATCATTTATAAAGTAGTACAATAGTGGATATAAAACTCATGCTCTCAATAGTTTAACAATAGTATCATGTGGAGTACATTAAACATCATCATTGGGATTAAAAGATTCACAACTCATGTTCATAACACCTTTTAAAATTCAAATCACATGTTCACCATTTCAACAATTAAGATATATAAGCAAACAACCCCATGATCTTTCAATATTCTTCTCAAAACCATATCACAATGCATGTTTTTTGTGTTAAAAACGAAATCCCATTCATAATTGCATACATACTTAAGTAATTAGTAAAATCTTGTTTGAATTCGTATCAAAATCATGCCCATGAGATTAGGACAGCTCCACGTACCTTATTTTGTTAAGTAGAGAGAGAGAAACCCGAATCCTAATTGAGTCTTTGGAGTTCTTGACCTTGAGGATGAACTTTGATCTATAGGAAATGGATTAGGGTTTTGATATTGAGAGAATAAGAGAGGTTTTTGATAAATTATGCTCTCCTTAAGTTAAAGATCATGTTATGACTGAGTTATGACGGGAAAAAATAGACTAAAATACCCCTTCTGGCCCGAAATTTAAAAGAAAAATGTGAACTAACACTCGACGTGTTAACCAACGAGACACGTCGATATCGCGTCGGGCCACTGTTTCATCGATGTGACCATCGATGCGGCACGTCGACTTCCCAACATCAAAACACACCTCTAACATTGTTCGAAAAATCTGAAACTTCCCCGACATATCCTTTTTACTCCCCCAATCATGAATCAACTTAGAAATCCATATCTCCAGGTTGAAAAAATTGATTTAAAAATCACAAAAGTTTAGGAGCTTAAAATACGATTAAGTCCTTTTGATGCTTAGGAAATTTTCAGGTGATTAACCCTTTAAGCATGCTACGAAGTGAGATATTAAGTCGAGGATACCATGGGGTGTTACATACATGCACACCCCGTCCACCCCCACACTGCACCACCTACATACACTCGCATACACCTCCGTCCACCCCAACACAGCCACACCTAAAAGATTTTTCGGTGAATTTTCGTCGGAAAACTCAACCCACTTGAAAAATTCAGTTACCACCATCGAAAAATACCATAAAATAGTGATAATAAACTCAATCCACTTGAAAAATTCGACTAAATCAACTCCAAATTCTCTAAAATCAATAACCAAACATCCAAACTGATATGGGTACGACCACGGAGGTGGGTGAGTGCGAGAGTAAATGAACTCGAGACTTGTAGTATACACATGAAGTGCAAAGAAAGGCCTAACTAGGCTCCAAAATCAGTCCATACAATGCACTCCAAGGAAGCCCGCTTGAAGACTTTGACTAAGGGGTCATTTTGGACATTTCACACTATTCTTGTAATAAACTATAAATACAACCTTCTAGGAATTCATTCATTAGATTTTGATGATGATGAATGTTGTATAACATTGAAAGACAAGTCCTCTCTCCTCGAGGCACAAATCTGAAATTGTAACTAGGGAAATCAACTTGAGTGTGGAATCACTCGTATTGGATTCAAGCTTAGAAACGTTGGTCCTTGGGAGATCGAGATCCCTCTTGTGCCTATGTAGGAGATAGGTTAGTATTGTGTGTAGTATTAAAGGTCCAAGGGTGTAACAATTCTTGGGTTGTTAATATTATTCCCTTATTTGGTCTATCTATCTATCTTTATCTTATTGCACTTTGTAGATTCATAGTGGACTATTTTGTGTCCTTCTTGAATCCAAAATTTTTTCTCATTGTGTTCATCTTGTTATCATTGTGTTGCTGTTGTTTTTGGTGTCAAATGCACCGTTGTTATCTCGTATTATTGTTGTTGTAGTGAATCCGAGAGTGGTCTCCATCTTAGTCCTCAAATCCTTAAGATTAATGAACTGTTTTGGAGTTGTTTCATGTTTTAGTTGTTTTTCCTGTATCGTACAACGGAAACACGAAACAACTCCAAAACAGTCCACTAATATTAAGGATTTAAGGACTAAGATGGAGACCACTCTCGGATTCACTACAACAATAACAATATGAGATAACAACGGTGCATTTGACACCAAAAACAAAAACAACACAATGATAACAAGAGGAACACAATGAGAACAAATTTCGGATTCAAGAAGGACACAAAACAGTCCACTATGAATCTACAAAGTGCAATAAGATAAAGATAGATAGATAGACCAAATGCGGGAATAATATTAACAACCCAAGAATTGTTACACCCTTAGACATTTAATACTACACACAACACTAACCTATCTCCTACGTAGGCACAAGAGGGATCTCGATCTCCCAAGGACCAACGTTACCAAGCTTGAATCCAACACGAGTGGTTCCACACTTAAGTTGATTTCCCTAGTTATAATTTCAGATTTGTGCCTCAAGGAGAGAGGACTTGTCTTTCAATGTTATACAACATTCATCATCATCAAAATCTAATGAATGAATCCCTAGAAGGTTGTATTTATAGTGTATTACAAGAATAGTGTGAAATGTCCAAAATGACCCCTTAGTCAAAGCCTTCAAGTGGGCTCTCTTGGAGTGCATTGTATGGACTAATTTTGGAGCCTAGTTAGGCCTTCCTTTGCACTTCACGTGTACACTCCAAGTCTCAGGTTCATTCACTCTCGCACTCACCCACCTCCATGGTCGTACCCGTATCATCCTTTCCTTCTTGAAAAAGATTCAACCTCGAATTCTTACCTTGCAAAATCAAGAGATGACAAACAAGCACACATCCTCATGACATGAGGGGTTAGGGTTAGCAAAAATAACACATCACATGCCATGCCAAGGTGGGACAAACTTGGAGTATACCCACGGGTCCTTTGTGTTGAACATGAAATCCTTCGTATAAATGGGACAAAGGAAGAGGTCATCATCAACAAAAAGAGACAAGGAAGAACCTTGCCTTCCTTTATTAGTACCTACAATCAAACATTGCTTGTCTTCTTGACCAAGCATCAAGTAGGAAGTATAAAAATTCCTTCATTCCCGGAGGGTGTCGGGGTCAAATGGGAGAAATAGCCAAGGGTCTAAGCCGAGGTTAGCCCTTCTTTCCCCAAGAATATCAGTCCCACACCATGTATGACATTTGCCTTTAAGAGAAGACTAACATTCAAGAATAGAGAGACACGGCTTAGAAGTCCTACCTCAAAAAGACATATGCCATCATTTACAATATTTCCATACACATGATCTCTATGAACAAAACTACTAGCAAGGCTTTTACCACACAAGATGTTCAAAGAGTCACGTGCACCATCAAGATCAACTCTATAAACACCATCACTAACTTGAGATTTTTTTAAGCACGCCACACATATGCTCAAGTAGTGGAATACATTAATGAGTAAGTTTATCTTCATTCACATTCTTACTAGTTGTTGGCAACTCACATACCAATGTAGACTCACCTTGGTTCGCACAAGGGTCAACTAGTGTGTGAGTACTCTTGTCAATTGGTAATAGAACCTTGGTTAACTTATAAGGGCTAGCACTAGATGGATATAAATCATTTTTACTAGAAGAATCAATTTCGTCATCTAAAGGACAACTAGTGCTTGCGTACTTACAACAAGAGTTTGGTCCTCACGTAACCTAACATCACCAAGAGTATCACCATAGGGAGACTCAAATACCTCTACTCTAGGTAAATTCGCAACTACATCCAATTGGCCACTACTAGCCACAACACAACATTCTAAGTTCATAGTAGTGTAGGGAATAGTGTTTTTACCTCGTAGCTCACATGAGCTACGGCCTTTCTCTTGACGTGTGTCCGGGCAGCCCACTTGCTCCCTTTGACCTATCATACGATCCAACCTTTCATTTGACATAACTAGGTCTCGGGACATAATGTCAAGGTAGGCTAAAATGACATTGGTGGCACTGTTGTCCATGGGTTGAGAGGTGGAAGCCGCAGATTTCCTTGTAATTGTACCTAAAAGAAAGAAAGAAAAGAACACCTACAAAACAAAACATAAGTTAGTTCGAAATAATCTCACCACACTCTCGCACACTTGATTGTCTCACACTTGGTTTCACAAGCGTTGAAAGCCGGCTTGTACTTCACGAGTGAATGAGGGTCGAGTCTACTCTTGCCCGGAATAGATTTTTGTTTGAGTTGACTCAAGCAAAATTTTTTACGGACTTGAACCAACAAGATACAACGATTTCACAAAAGAGAAAAGCACACAACAAATGCGTAACACGAATGAACAAACACAAAAACTAACTAACAATCTAGTAGATAAGTACTAGTTTGCCAATTAGTATTGGAACCAACGAAATTGAAACTAAGAAACAACAAACGAAAACTAAGAAATCTAAAATTTGAGCTTAAATATGTTGCGTGAACAGTAAAACATGATGATGTGGCATCCACGTATTGGTCTCGATTGCATACAACTTTTGTTGTCCAATTTCAAGTCTTGGTCAATTTTTCAATTTGGACTTTAGTGGAACTTGTTCAATGGGGGGAAACACAAATAATCTTTAGAGCTTCTTTTTCAATTAAAATTTCAAGACTCAAAGTCTTGGACTAGACTTGTACTCCTCCTTAAAACATAGATCCTTGTTTTATGGGAAAGTGGTTGAGATGTGATTGACTTGTTGGTGAGTGATGGTAAGTCTTTCAAGACTAACAAAGTTTTCACACTTTTTCCTTCACCTTTTTGGATCTAACTTTCACTTTATTTTAACAAGGTATGAAGGTTTGGAAGAACATCAAGAACACTTCAACAGTCACCAAGAAAATCAACAACAATCTCTCAAGAACAAAAACAAGGTCAGCTACAAACTTCCAACAAACGGCCAAGTCCTTTAGTGTGGTGTTTTGGTCTTAACAAGGGGTGAAGATTGTGATGAACAATAAGAATACAACAACTTTTTAAGAATAATAACAACACTAACAACGTCCAGCCCAAGTCCACAAGAAAGGTCACCACACGGCCAAAAACAACAACATCAATACACGGCCATTAACTTGTCACAACAACAATCTCAACAATTCAAGCTCAACTCAAGATATAGACTCAATGTGTTAGTAATGAAAAAAAACTAACACTTAGAGACAACAAAGACAAGTAAAAATCTCAGCCAAGACACAACAAAAACACAATTTTTGGCCAAGAACACAAAATGGACAGATAGCTCTCTTTTTTGGAATTTTCAGTTTTCAACTTCTTTTTTTTTGTAGTTTTCAAGTCTCAAGCCCAATATTGATCTTGTTAGAACAAAATCAACGATGGCTTTGATACCAAATAATACGAAAAAAACAACGAAAACATGAAATAACTCCAAAACAGTCCACTAATCTTAAGGATATGAGGACTAAGATAGAGACCACTCTTGGATTCACTATAACAACAACAATACGAGATAACAACGGTGCATTTGACACCAAAAATAACAGCAACACAATGATAACAAGATGAACACAATGAGAACAAATTTTGGATTCAAGAAGGACACAAAACAGTCCACTATGAATCTACAAAGTGCAATAAGATAAAGATAGATAGATAGATAGACCAAACGAGGGAATAATATTAACAACCCAAGAATTGTTACACCCTTGGACCTTTAATACTACACACAACACTAACCTATCTCCTACGTAGGCACAAGAGGGATATCGATCTCCCAAGGACCAACATTTCCAAGCTTGAATCCAACACGAGTGATTCCACACTCAAGTTAATTTTCCTAGTTACTATTTCAGATTTGTGCCTCAAGGAGAGAGGACTTGTCTTTCAATGTTAAACAACGTTCATCATCATCAAAATCTAATGAATGAATCCCTAGAAGGTTGTATTTATAGTGTATTGCAAGAATAGTATGAAATGTCCAAAATGACCTCTTAGTCAAAGTCTTCAAGTGGGCTCCCTTGGAGTGCATTGTATGGACTGATTTTGGAGCCTAGTTAGGCCTTCCTTTACACTTCATGTGTATACTCCAAATCTCGGGTTCATTCACTCTCGCACTCACTCACCTCCGTGATCGTACCCGTATCACAAACCATGTCGATTTTTTAATTTTTAAATTCAATTTTATTGATCTAAGGGGTTGAAGGAGGAGAAATTAAAGGTGGGAGTGACAGTTTTCGTAATTGGAGGAGAAGTGGGGTGGGGGTATTGGCGGGTTTGGTGGTGGATTTAGCGAACGAGGAGTGGGAGGGGAGGGCTGTTGACGGGTTTGGGGGTGGGATAGGTAAAGAAGAAGAGGAGATTTTTTTTATTTTTCTATATATATATATATATATATATATATATATATATATATATATATATAATATTAGTAGTTTTTTTGAAAAAAATATATTCACGCGTTTTTTTTCTTTTTTTCTTTTTAAAAATGTCACGTCAACATTAGGGGTGAAATTAATTCACTTTAAAGATGTTAAGGGGATAAATAAATAGAAAGTTAGTTTAAGTGCTAAAGTAAATTGTCGGGACAAGTTCAGGGAGTTTGATATATTATCTCCAAATTGTTAATCCAAACATAATTTCATCCTCATCCAAAATTTAAGCCAAAAACATAGCGTAATTTATACTATTTGACGAGAATCACTATGCCTCGATTTAGATCATGTCTGATTCCATTAGAGCTTAAGATATGAATTCTATTCTATGAGTCAAATTAAAAGTGAAATCAAGAAAGCCTAGCTGGAAAATTGTGGGTTTTTTCCTTCAATAAGAAAAAACATAAAAGACAACGGATGAAGTGTTCTTCTAATTTTCTTATCGCATTTAGCCTATATTTTTTCTTAGCATATATTATATATTTTAAGAGTCCTTAGGGTTTAAATCTTCCTATATATTTTTGGAGTCTTTAATGTTTAACTCTTCTTATATATTTTAGGAGTTAATATTATAAATATAACAAAATAATAATTAAAAAAAATATGTAAAAAGACAATTTTGTCAACGAAGACTTATAATGGACAAAAATTCAAATAATATTTCTAAGACCCTTCACATTTTTAATGTATTAGAGATAAAGTTTTGGTTAAAGTTTAAACTTTTAAGAGTTTTCAAATAATAAAATTTGACCCAAAAAATTAATTTTTACTAATTTTTAGGAATTTAAATTATTTACCAAATAATGACAAATCCTATGACCAAATTTTTTTTTATCAAATTCTTTCCAAAAACTAATTGGATATGTATGACCAAACGTCTCTTTAACTCATACACCAACAACACAATTTTCGCTATCCCTTAATAGTTGGCATTTGTCCATGAGAACTATTCTAGTGTTTTCTGAAAAATTATTACACTTTAGTAAAAAAAAAAGTGAAAATAGTAGTATAGTATTTAATCATAAGAATTATTTTACTTTAGTGAATTTTTTTTTTAAAAAGGTTAAAACTAGTAAAACTTATTTTCACTTTTTCCACTCCTGTTTCTCTCACAAAATTTCAAAAACAACTACAATTTATATTCATGACCAAACACAACATCTAACTCCGACTTCAACTCCAACTCCAAAAGATTATTATTTCCATGGCCAAACGGGATCATAATTTCTGCCATCCCAACTCACCGCTACACTGACCAAAATCACTCCACCTACATGCACATGCTTTTCTCACAACTAATGGAGGATTTTTTGTTCTTTCATAAGACCCTAAGACTAAATTGTTGTCTATCTACTAATAGACCTCACACCATCCGAATCTGACATCGAAGAAACTAGCAAAAGATGGATACTCACTCCGATGGCACCAACAAACTCACCGCCATAAAGGAGACCCGTCAGCAATGAGAAATTCGTATACAAATCCTATGCAACGCTCAATTAGAATTCATCGCTTCTTTACAGATCAGAGTACCCAACATTGTTTCTTTCCTCGACCTCTCCCTTCAAACCATTTCAACCGTCACTTGCAGACCCTTTACCCCTTTACCAACCCTCTTCCTATCGCGCCCAACCATAACCCTAATTTACTTGTTGCCACGAAGGTTAACGAACATGTTTTTGATCTATGTACGAGTATTGCTAGCGAGAAGGAGAAGGTAGTGATTCATGAGTGTGGGGCTCATTGTCTGTTGGAAGGGCGACATCATCAACATTATAATTATATCTCAATCTTTTTTTTAATCACTTTTTTTCATCACAAATAAGTTTTACCTTCTTAGATAAAGCACAAAGTTTACAAAGTTGTCTTGCTTCTGATATGCTTTTGAATGTCGTATCCTTAAAATCTTCTTATAATCTTGCAAATTATCTGTTATACTTTCTTCTTTTTTGTAACAATATTATCAAATCCATCACTTTCACTCTTACTAAAATTTGTTCTTGCTTCATTATCAATGCCACACTTACTACAATATGTTTCTGTTTCATCAAATTGATATGAATAAAAAATGAATCAGCATGCATGACATTATTAAGTACATTAAAATTTGATTTAACATTGTCAAGTACATTAAAATCCGACTTACAATCATCAATAAAAAATAAGTGAATGAAATGGTAATCGTCAAGTACAAAAATAATCATATGCTAATCTTGATCTTCTTGTGTTTCAAAATATTTGCCAAAAGATTCAAATATAATAAGTTGTTGGATATTTACAAAGTTTAACTTACATGTGTACTCAGTGTGCTCATTCACAAAACTAATAAAAGAGAGAAGATCAAGATCACACCCCTTTAAATAGTGGATCAATTCATTCTCATAAAATGCTTCTAGATGTTTAACACAACTGCCACCATGCTAAAAGTATATGGTAACATTTTCCATTTTACACTATTAGATAACAAATTAGAAAAAAAAGAAAAAAAACTTGACATATATAAATTAATAGTTATGTAAATTGCATTTTACGTACAAAAAATTATATAGTTTACTAACAGTTAAGCATAAATAGTAGTACATGTTAAAGCTACGTACAGTTAAGAATATTAATAAAAAATATATTCTAGACGATAGTAAATAAATAGACATAACAACTCATCAAATTATACTAAGCTACTAATTAGGAAAAAGAAGAAAAAAGAAAAAACCTTGACGTAACAAAATAGAAAAAACTAACAATAAACCATAACAAAATAGAAAAAACTAATAATTAACCATAAAATTACGAATCATTTTAAAAAAACAAGTCACAAATAGATAAAAAAGATATTATTCTCACATTTTATACACCAAAAAAATAAAAAAATGAAGGGAGTGCATACTTGCACTCAGTTATAAAGAACAACAAACGAAGACATATTTTAATATCTAATATTTACGATTTTGAATCGAAATATTTGTTTAACTATATATACAAACTTCTAATGATAAGTTGAATATTTTTTAATTGCTTGAAAGTAAAAGTCAATCCCCAAAGAGAATAAAGAGACAGGCAATAATGATGACACTTCAAAAAAATCTCTAAAAAATCATAATAAAGTAAAATTCTAGAATAATAAGATATTTCTTTAACATTAAAGTGCAGAAATCCTAAACAAAATTCTGAAAAAAGACATCAAAGTAAAACCTTAGAAAAAAATATCAATCAAATTCGAAAATCAACAATAAACTAGAAAATTATTCAATAAATTGTAGAAACCTCACAAACAACAAACAAATCTGTGAAAAAGATATTGAAGTGTAATCCTGGGAAAAATTTTCACCCAAACCCTAAAATCAATATAAATATCACTGTCAAACACCTAAAATAAGAAAATCCTTAAATAACCACACTTCAATTAACAATAACACTTAAAATCAAATATAATAGTGATTTGTTAAAACTTTCAATTCAAACAAAAATAAATGAAAATAAGGAAGCAACCAAATGAAAAGGTCGTAGATGGAAAAGGATGATACAAAGATCTCTACTCGATTCTCTATCACACAAAGGAGAAGCTAGAATCGAATCTAGAATTTTCTTTATCTCAGTGACAGAAAAATGTGACGCGTCTCTGTTACGCGTATGTTAGATAGCCTCTTGAAGTTTCTACTGAGATAGGGTCGAGTTAGGTTATTAGGTTTGATTGGGTTATTTTAATTTTGGATAATGAATCTAGGTGTATTTTGAGTCTAATTTGGTGGGTTATTTAAATTCGCAGATCAAAATATAAAATGGGGTAACTGCACAGAATTAAGCCATGTATTCCTCAGTTTGGGTAAAGGTCATACATAATTCAAAACATAAACGACAAGGGTGCATACATACGCAAAGTATAATGAATGGTATATGCGTACCATTTATCATAGTTTAAAGATATATTTGTCTTTTTTTTTTTTAACAAAAATACACGATTTTCACCTCTTTACAATTCAATTGATAACACCCTCCCCCCTCCCCCCAACCCTTTTTTTTTTTAGAAAATTAAGCTAGTGTTTTGACATAAATTCTCAAATATTTTTGACAAGTCATTTTTTGTGAAGTTTCATCATGTGTATGTGCATAATCTTTTAAAATAATATTTGACTTTTCTGTAAAAAAAATGATTTGTATTCATAAGTTCTATAAACTATTAAACTTATCCATACTTTTGTATTACTTTATTTTATAATACACATGTTCCATCATAAAAATTAAATTAATAAATTATAAGTTCCAACCTGCTTATAAATAATTTCACAACTCAGTATAGGAGCTACTGAAGTTTTCACAACTCACAATGAAATATTCAATTTTTCTTTTTACATTACTTTTACAAGTACTATGCTTTAATACTTTTACATGCTTGAATTAAATAACAAGGTATATTAAAGAAATTGATTGACAAATAGATATTCGTTAGATTATACACGATGGAATATTTTTATAAAATATAAAAGATTGAGTTAAAATTTAAATTTTTAAACATTCTCAAATAACAAAATTTGACCCAAAGATTATTTTTTTTTCTAAATTTTAGGAATTTAAAGTAGTTTTACCAAATAAGGGCAAATTGTATGACCGCAAACTTTTTGTCAAATTTTGTCCAAAAACTATATACTCCTTGGATATGCATATTAGCCAAACGGCTCTTTAACTCGCACACCACCAACACAATTTTCACCTGAGGATCGTTTGGAAGAGTGTATAAGAATAATATAAAATATGGTGTATTAATAATATTTGTATTAGTAATGCTTGTTTTAGTTATGCTTGCATTAATTATGCTTGTATTTTTCTTATACGTACTTGGTTTGATGTATTAAAAAAAATATGAATTACATAATTTTTTTTTAAAAATTATTTTTTACATAATACCCTCAATATATATATTGGAAAAGATGCAGAGATATTTTTGAAGGGTGATAGGATCTTTAAACATGTTAATGCATGCATTAACTCCATTACATTACTAATTATACATAAGGTAAAAAGATATACCAAATAAAATACTACTAATACTTATTAAACTAATACATACATTAATATTTCAATACACTTTACCAAACGACTCCTTATATAATTTCCGCCATTCCAACTCACCGCTACACTAACCAAAATCTATCCACCTGTACATTTCTCACCTCCAACGGATGATTTTCTCTTGTTTCATTCGACATAGTAAAAAAAAAGAAAAACCCTTACACAAAACCCTTGTCTGAAACTGACATCGAAGAAAAACTAGCAAAAGATGGAACCTCACTCGGACGGCGCCGACGAACTGACCGCCATAAAGGAGCTCCGTCAGCAACACGAAACCCGTATACAAACCCTACGCAACGCTCAATTAGAACTCATCGCCTCTCTACAAACCAAAATACCCAACATCGCCTCTTCCCTCGACCTCTCCCTTCAAACCATCTCAACCATCACTGGAAAACCCTTTACCCCTTTACCCACCCCCCTTCCTACCGCGCCTAACCATAACCCTAATTTACTCGTTGCCCCGAGGGTTAACAAACGTGTTTCCGAACTATGTACGACTAGTGCTGGTGAGAAGGAGAAGGTTGTGATTGATGAGTGTGGGGGCCCGTTGTCGGTTGTAAGGGCGATGGTTGCTGTGTGTTTGTTGGAGAGAGTGCCGTTTACTGCTATTGATTCCTCGACGTTGTTGAGGAAGTTGGAGAATGATCGGTTGGAGGATGCGGAGAAGGTTGCTATGAGGGAGCTTGGAGGGGATTCAGGGGCGATAATGGCTATAGAAATGGCGTTGAAGTCCATGGCGGAGGATAATGCTTGTGTAGAATTGGAGAATTTTGTTGTTAGTGGGAAATCTAGGACTATGGTGTTAAATATTGATAGGACTAGGTTGTTGAAAGAATTACCTGAGAGTAAGCAGAGTGAGGGGTTTAGTGGAGGTAGTCGGGGTAGTCAGGAGATGGTGAAAAGAGGGAGTGATAGTGGAGGAGTTTTTGGGATGGGTAGGGCAATGAGTGAAATGTGGGAACATCCACATATGCAGGGGATGACGGCCATGTTTCCCGGGAATATGGGCGGACCGAGAGGTGGGCATAGAGGAATGGTAGGTATGATGGGGATGCCGAGAGGTGTTGGAGTTCCACCTCCTATGCCTAGACCACCAATGGGGCTAAGTGGACCTGTAGGAGGAGGAAATTCTATTGCTTTGAAGCCTAGGACAGAAGAAGATGAGATGAAGGATTTAGAGAATATGTTGAATAAGAAAAGTTTCAAGGAAATGCAGAAATCGAAAACTGGAGAGGAGTTATTGGACCTTATTCATCGGCCCACTGCGAAGGAATCTGCCGTCGCTGCGAGGGTATTAATAAACTTTCTGTTTGATAACTTCTATAGATACAAATTAATCGCAGTTATAATGAATTGATTAATTTTTGCTTTTCTTGATATAATGCATTATGGAAATAAGTGAAACTTGCTAAGTCAGAGCTATTTCATATCTATACGTGAATTGCGGTGTGCCAAATTTATTTCTCATCCTCTCTAACTTTGTCAGTGTTGCATTTTAGTTAGAATGAGTCCTCTTATCCTTGTTGTTTTAATTTCCTATGTTGTTCTGCTGCACGTGTTTTCTTGTCAGCTTGTTTCTTTGCTAAAGCATTTGTAGTGCATTATCTCATATTTAATTGATGCCTTTTAAAGTTGAATTTCCTATGTTGTTCTGCTGCACGTGTTGTCTTGTGGCTTGTTTCTTTGCTAAATCTTTTGTAGTGCATTATCTCATATAATGGAAGGGATATATTTGGACCTAAACTCAAACAAGAGATATATTTGTATATAGATCTGCTTCCTCCTAAACTATTTTATTTGGACGTAAACTCAATATTTCCATATAGAAGTTCCCTCAGAAAAATAGATCTGCTTCATCCTAACCTCCTCAAATCATATTTGTGCCATTACACTGCACATATTGTTGACTTGTTGTATACTCCGTCCTTAATTTGTTTGACCTACTTTCTGTTTTAGTCCGTTTAAAAAAGAATGATCCTTCCCTTTTTAGCAACTCTTTAATTGCAATTTTCCATGTGGCTTGTTTAAGACCACAAGATTAAATGACATTTTTGGTACATTTGACGTATCTTTTATTTAAAACCACAAGATTCAAAAGTTTCTTTACTTTGAGTAATTTTTAATAAATTAAAATATTAGTTTAGTAATCAGCAAAGTTGGGTGAGGAGTAGTATCATTTCCTGATTTTCCCTCTTTAGTTCAACATAAAAAAAGACCTCGCACAAAACCCTTCTCCACTGATAAACCTTGCGATCTGAAGTAAGATTGAAGAAAAATACCAACAATGGAAACTCACTCTGATGGCACTGACGAAATCGCAACCTGAAGGAGCTCCGGCAACAACATGAAACCCGTACACAATGCTCAATTATAACTCATCACGTCTTTGCAAACCGTAGCACCTGACATCGTTTCTTCACTCAACCTCTCCCTTAAAACCATTTGCTCCTTCAATGGAATACCCTTTCCCCCTTTACCTACCCCCCTCCCTAACACTCCCAGCCATAACCCTAATTTGCTCGCCCCAAAGTTCAACGAACGTGTTTCTGAATTTTCTAGATCTTTAGTGACAAGGAGAAGATGGTAATTGATGAATGTGGGAACCATTTTGGTTGTAAGGACGATGGTTGTGGTTTGTTTGTTGGAGAGAGTGCCGTTTACTGCTATTGATTCGTCGATGTTGTTGAGGAATTTAGAGAATGATCAGTTGGAGGATGCGGAGAAGGTGGCACTTAGAGAGCTTGGAGGGGAGTCAAGGGTGATAATGGCGGTAGAAATGGCGTTGAAATTGATGACGGAGGATAATGGTTGTGTTGAATTGTAGAATTTTGTTGTTAGTGGGACATCTAGGATTATGGTGATGAATACTAATAGGACTAGGTTATTGAATGAATTGCCAGAGAGTAAGCAGGGTTGGGGGATTGTTAATTGAGGAAATTGGGCTAGTCAGGAGATGTTGAAAAGAGGGAGTGATAATGGAGGAGTTTTTGGGATGGGAAGGACAATGAGTGAAATGTGGGAGCATCCACATATGCAGGGGTGACAGCTATGTTTTGTGGGAATATGGGCGGACTGAGAGGTGGGCATAGAGGAATGCCAGGTATGGTGGGGATGCCCAGAGGTGTTGGTGTTCCACCTCGGATGCCAAGACTGCCAATGGGGCCAAATGGGCCTGTAGTAGGAGGAAATTCTATTGCTTTGAAGCGTAGGACAGAAGAAGATGAGATGGAAGATTTAGAGAATATATTGAATGAGAAAAGTTGTAGGGAAATGCAGAAATCAAAGATTGGAGAGAAGTTATTGGATCTCCTGATTACCCCAATTTCCTCCACTAACACTCCCCTCTTTCTTCCTACTTTCTGGCAATTTTTTCAAGAACCTAGTCCTATCAATATTCAACACAATAATCCTAGATTTCCCACTAACCACAAAATTTTCCAATTCAACACCGCCATTATCCTCCACCATCGATTCAACGCCATTTCCACTGCCATTATCGCTCCAGACTCTCCTCCAAGCTCGGTAATCACCACCTTCTCCGTATCCTCCAACTGATCATTCTCCAACTTCCTCAACAACTATGTTTGATAATTTCGATAGATATAAATTTCTCGCAGATATAATGAGTTGTTTTGCATTCCTTGGTACAATGCATTATTATGGAATTAAGTGAAACTTGCCAAGTCACAGCTATTTCATATTTCTACTTCAGTTTCGGTTTGCCAAATTCATTTCTTCTCCTCTCTAATTGTGTCATTTTTTGCATTTCAGTTGAAATGTGATCCCTCATTTGTTTGAATTTCCTATGTTTTTCGGCTGCACCTGTTTTCTTGCCTCTTGTTCTTTGATAAAGCTTTTGTAGTGCATTATGTCATGTTAAAAGCTGCCTTTTTATTTAAATTGTATTTCAGTTCAAAAGCAAAGGTGGTTCCCAGGTGAAGGAATATTGTTCAGCTTTAACGAAGGAGGATTGTCGACGCCAATCTGGTTCCTACATTGCTTGTGATAAGGTTAGACCAAGTCATTTTAGTTGTCACTGCGTTAAATTTTTTATTGAAGCTTTTATGTTACCATTTGGCTTGAACATATTATGGTACTCCTAACTACTAATAAAGATTGTAGATGGTGTTAATCACAATGTTTATTGAAGTTATTATTTTGAAGATTAGAGTGAGACGAAGAAAAGAGGGGGGGGGGGGGGGGTCATCGTTTCATGGGCCAATCTAGGTGTTTCTGTTAGTGTGCTTTTCTAAGAGTGCTCTTCAAAGAGTGACACATGAAGTCACCCAAAAGTCTATTCTTTGATTCTCAACTTTGAGGAGCTTGATTAAATCGGCATTGTTGCACACCGGATGTCAAGATCAGTTATTTTATTGAATTTTGAAGATCATTATACTAAATTCATATATGTATGATTTTAATTTTCTGTGAACTTCACTCAAAAGAAGCGTGCACTTCATTTCTTGCTTTTCACTTCAACAAGTCTCATGGATCTTGACCTTTTTTTGTGTTCTTTCACTTTTAGACACTGGTTTATCATCTTTATTTCGGATGGATATGGTAATTTATTATGATGCATTTTGGGTTTATCATTTGCCTTTATTTCGGGTAGATATGACAACTTTATTATGATGCATTTTAGGTTCATTTTCGGCGAATAATTGCTGCGCATACTGATGTCAACTTGGGTGATTGCTCTTTTCTTGATACTTGCCGTCACATGAAGGTGATTTCCCTGACTAACTCGCTTACACAAGGATTTGCTTATATCTGCTGGAAATAGATTAGTTACACTTATTTAATTGGCAGACATGCAAATATGTACATTATGAGCTTGACTCGACACCGGATGTATCACCCCTGATGATGGGAGCAGCTACCTTGCCCCCTCCTAGGCCTTTGAAGCCTCAGCGTGCTCATTACTGTTCAGAAGTAGAGCTTGGTGAACCACAATGGATTAATTGTGACATACGGTCATTTAGAATGGATATTTTAGGGCAGTTTGGAGTTATAATGGCTGATCCACCATGGGATATTCATATGGAATTGCCTTATGGGACAATGGCTGATGATGAAATGCGCACTCTAAATGTTCCTGCACTGCAAACTGATGGTCTTATATTCCTTTGGGTTACCGGACGTGCAATGGAGCTTGGACGGGAATGGTTAGAGTCCTCCTTTCGCTTTCAATTTATAAAACATCTTCTTTGCTAGATGATAACAAACAATAGACATGTACAGGTTGCGCTATATCTGCAAAAGCTATAGTATGCCCCTGCATAACATAGAAGGTTCTTTTATAGTTTGTGCTTTTCAAGTTGGTTATCGTTCTTGTAAAATGCCATTATTATTAGTGAGTTGCTTGACTATCATTCTTGAGGAATATCATTACTATTGGTAGCATATTTGTGTCTTTTTGGTTGTTCAAATGATGTAACTAATAGGGATCCTTTAAAAATGGGGCACCTGCTAAAGATCATTTCCTTCCGCTAGTTGCACCCGAGGGTGTGGCTAAGTGGTCAATGAAGTGGGTTGAAAACTATGAGGGCTCAGGTTCAAATCCCTGCAGAGACAAAAACACTTGGTGATTTCTTCCTATCTGTCATGTCCATGGTGGACAGAGTTAGAGTTATCTGGTAGCTGATTCTGGTAGGAGGTGATCGGTATCTCATGGGATTAGTTGAGGTGTGTGGAAGTTGGCCCTGGCACCTTTTCTATCCAAAAAAAGAAGCTCTTCCAATTGTTTGCGCTGCAAACAAGATAAATAAATTGACTGTCTCTATATTAACTTTGAACCTTTTTTTTTTTTTTTTTTTTTTTTTTAAATAAATAATGGTGGTTCTTCTGTTAGTTTGCACGCACCTAGACTCTCCACCAGGTGTTTGGTACATCATATTAGCACATGTATCAGCTATCTTTGTTCACCAAAGTTTAGGCAAATAAGAAGAAACAACCTGGTACATCCTAGTATTTTATCCATCAGGTGTCGGGCTCAATGCAGTCTTTCCAAAATCAAGGAGGTTCTTTAATCCTTTTCATTTTCCATCTTCTGGAATTAGCCATGGCCATCTTGTCAGGCTTGAAGTACCCTCTAGCTTCATCTGGTAACTGCTGGATGCTAAAATATTGTGGGAAATCAAAAAATGAAATGGGAAATCCACCATTTCATTTTTTTAATAGTAGTGGTTCCTGTGTTAGTTTGCATGCACCTAGACCAACCACCAGGTGCTTGGTACATCATTAGCACATGTATCGGCTGACTTTGCTCACCAAAGTTTAGGCAAATAAGAAGCAGCAGCCTAGTATTTACTCCTCATCAACCAGGACTGTCACATCATCCACAAATAGCATACACCGTGGCACCTCACCTTGAATTTGCCCCGTCAAAACATCCATCACCAAGGCAAATAAAAAGGGGATAAGAGTCGATCCCTGATGTAACCCATAAGACAGGAAAGTGCTCCGAGTCCTGTTCCACAGGCCTAACACGAGTTTGGCTTTGTCGTACATATCCTTAATCGCCCTAGTATACAACAACAACAACAAGCCCAGTGTATTCCCACATAGTGGGGTCTGGGGGGTAAGATGTACGCTGTCCATACCACTACTTCCGAAGAAGTAGCAAGGCTGTTTCCGATAGACCCCGGCTCAAGATAAGGAACAGTAATAATCGCCCTAGTATACACCACAATTTTTTCCTAATGAAAGAAAAAAATAATCACACTATATTGATCTTACTAACCTGCGTACACTTGCCCTCCCCATACCCAACATTGTGGGAATATACTGGGAATGTTGTTGTTGTTGTTTTGTAGTGTGTTGAAATCCTATGGGAGATAAACCTTGGTTCCAATAACCACATTTATTTCATCTTCATTCCCAGAAGTAGTAGTACCAAATGCTTTGATCAAATGTTTCATTATCATCATCCTGATCATTAACTGGTTGAATATCTATCTCAAATTCATCTTCGGACTGAATCAATACCAATACTCTGAGTTAGCTGACCAGAAACCTTACTAATAGACTGCTGAAATTTCTCATCTGCAACCTGTTTCTGTTTCAGAGCCCCTCTTCTTTTCCCGTTGAGTCTATTACCATACCTGATAGTACATCCTTAGAACACTCACCCACAACTCCTTTACCAGAAGCATGTTACCTGTTTCAAAAAAAGCCCACTTTATCAGAAGCTGCAGCATTCAAGGCTTCAATTTCATTTTTATCCAACTTTTGAACCAGAGTAGGAGTAACCTGGGAAGCAACATAGTCCAAAGGCTGACAAGTGGTAGCAGGGGTTTCTATCCTATGGTCTTTTCGGTGCTCATGCAGAACACGACCCCCCCTCCAAAAAAACAAATAAAAGAACCCCGGCCCCTTTCTGCGAGTTGGTAGTGTTCTCCTCCGCACCATCCTTACCTCCAACAGCTTCAAAATCAGATAAAATAATAGGGGAGCCATGGGGAGGGGAGCATTTGAGTCAATTCTTGAGGTCTTGATTTGTTGATTTTCCCGTGGCTTAAATTATACCTGCCTGGGAAGCATTCTGATCTGACATTCTGAGACTTGGGAGAAAGTAGAAGCTGGTTTGTACTCCTTTTGAGGGGCAGCGAGCAGGAGCTTGTTGGTTGGTCTTGTGACCTCATTTTTTGGGATTTGCCAAGGTTCATCCCCCATAGGCTTAGACATCTTTTTGTCATGGTCTTTAACAACTGTGAGAGCAGGTTGAGAGTCTTGATTTTGTTGACTGGTACCAGTCTCTTTTCCCGTAGTATCCGGTATGTTAGAATTGCTGGCAGTAGTTGCTTCTTGCTCTTTCATCCTTTTATGTTCTTCTCCCATTCTTTTAATTGTAAACACCATCTCAGAATGTCCCTGATGCTTGCAATAATGAGAATAAACAGGTACTCCTTCATATTGAATGGATTGCCACCTACCATCTCCATACTCATAGTCATCAAAACCCATCCAAACATGATGTGGTCTCTTCTTGGTAAGATCAATTTGGATTTTAACCTTAGCAACGCTACCCCTAGTCTTCCTGTAGGTAGCCAAGTTAAGAAACAGAATTTTCCCAATAGGTGACAATAACGGTGTCATCGCTTCAGGGCAGTAGCAGTGCCAAGGAAGTTCAGGCAGAATAGCCCCAACAGGAACTAGAGGTTTCTCCTCTTCAGGTTTGGAAGTAGGTGTCCAGACTCTAAATCTCATGATTTGACCTTCAATATACATCCTTCCTTTAGACCACACAATAGAGTGATCATATTCATTGTCAAGGTCAACATATATATGCCTACAATTAAAATGAACAATTTTCAGTTCGCCCCGGAGCTCAGTTTGCAAAATGAAGACTTTCCTGATAACTTCCATTTTTGGCATGGTATTAGTAAATTTCCAATCAAAGTATACTTGCATCATTCTGTCAGCTTGACCATAAAATCATCCTTTTAAAAAGCTATGGCCGGCAAACCTTGTTTAATAGTGATCATCGTAGGGATGGTTTGAATGTCAGCATTTTTCGTGGCTTCTTGAGCTAGTAGCCATGACTGCAATAACCACTGGAAGTGGAGGTTCAGGGATATTGGAACTTTTGGTATTAAGGTGGTTTGAATTTCTATTGGCCGATCTTGGATTTTAAATCATTCTCTTTTGGTACATTGTTTTTGGAATTGTGGGGGTTCGGATTAAAGGAATCGAAGTTGTATCAGACTTTCAATGGGCTGTTATCAGGAATATAAGGTTTTTGTTTACGATTGTGGAGCTCTTTGGCAGTCTGTTGATGGTGTTAAGTGGGGTTTTGAGTCTTTTCCTTACAGCTTATAGATTTCTGGGTTCCGAGATCAGTTTTTCTAATCATAAGTAACCTCCTCAATTGCCTTGGATTGCATTTGAGGATTCTCAATTTGTTGCGTCTAATAAGTGTTAAGGGACTCGCTTGTAGGTGTTGCAAGATGAGAAACTAGGTTTCATCATCACAATCAACCTGGTAGTCAGTTTTATTTCTGTAATCAGAAGAATGGCATTGATTCTGGTCATTGACAATTATCTCAGCCTCTTCTCATGCCAAGTCAGTGCTATTGGTACCCTTCAAGACCAAATTCAATGAGCTAGATTGCTCAACGATTGGGGCTTTTGACTGCACAATATCTCATTGTTGTTCTTCTACAGTTGGCATTGAGTTTGAACCTCACCGGTCGCCACTGGGGGGTGCGCCATGACCTTACGAGTCCATCCCACTTCTTGAATTTGGACGAATCAATGCAGAAGTGCAAAAAGGAGGCTGCACCATAGGTGATTCTGAGGCAACTCCAGTAGAAATCGCCTGACCATTTTCCCAGTAGGGGCAGAGTCATTTCCATTACCTTGAGTAACACGAATCTGTCCCGAATTACTTTGATGAATAATTTCATGAGCCTACTTCGACTGCTCTTCAGAAATTGTCTTAAGGATAGCCACACTAAATTGCAAATTCCCAACGATGTAGGATGAATTAGTCGATGATTCTTTTTGGGTTGGATGCACAATATCAATATACATTTTTTGGGACTGGTCCGGTGGCCAGAGGAGCTCAGCTGGTGGCTCCGACGCCATTCTGCTAAAAACTATCCATTAGGATCCCTTAGAGAGATTTTTCTAGAGAGAGATTTTAGAGAATATGAGTTGGTAGGTGGTAGGATTTGTTCATTTTAACTACTAGTAATTATTACTGGACTACTTATGTGGAGTAGTTACTTTGTTTATAATACGTATGCTGGGTTCGAACCCCGACAAAAAACTCTTTGGAAGGGGAGCCTTGGAGTAACTGGTATAGTTGATGCCATGTAACCCGGAGGTCACGGCTTCAAGCCTTGGAAACAACATCCGGCAGAAATGCAAGGTAAGGTTGCGTACAAACACCCTTGTGGTGGGGCCCTTCCCCGGACCCTGCGCATAGCGGGAGCTTTAGTGCACCGCGCTGCCCTTTTATTTTTACATTCCAAAAACAAAGATCTTTGATGCATTTGAATTCTTGAAAGTTGAAACTATATGCATATACATATATTTAGAAACTAATCTTTATACACTTAAAAGGAAGTCAGACCTAGATTCGTTATCCGAAAGAAGTCAAATCTAATAAGGCACACAATTTTAGCGTTGATAGATATTCTCTACTTAAATTAATGCAAGTAAACAATAGCTGACCCAACTTGTTTGGAATTGCAACGTAATTGTTGTAATTAATGCAACTAATCAATTGTTTTCATGGAAAAGCTTGCAAGATAGAATAGGGTGGAGGGAATAATATAAAACATGTATTATTATGTTGATTACAAGCTATGTACTAAATACCATATGATTAATTGTTTTTGATCAAGTGAAACAGTAACCGTTGAACTGGAGAAATATGATTATGAATTTAGCAAAAGGAGTCGAGCTGTAATATTTTCAGGATTATAGTGTCTCTTAGAATTTTATACAACCGTCCGAAGTTATTTGAGTAGAGGTTGTTTTAGCATCTGGTGTAGTAGCATTTATGTGTGTATGTCAACTATATTTTGAAACATAGGGAAAAATTTGGCTTTGGGAGGTGTCTTATCACGTTCCAAAATATGTCTTCAACTTGTACTGAAATACTATCTGCTACTTTTGGAGTGGAAGCCTTTCTGATGTCTTCCTATCTTGGGGGGAAGGTATTTTGAGGGAAGGGTTGTTTGTCTTTTTAATAGAAGAAGGGTGATTTGATTGTTGGGGTTTAAGGAGATTTAATCTCACTTATTAAAAAAGGAGATTTAATCTCCGCATAAAGTCCATTAGATTATATATTATTTGTTGTTACTTTTTTGCCCTCATAAATAATACCTGCATAAGTTATTTAGAAATATATGTATTATTTTATGCGGGATACAGTGTGGAATAAGAATGTTGAAATCAGTAATAAATGGATTAAAAACACTAAAATGAAAGTACCTCATAGTTGCAAACTAACTTCTTTAAAACAAGAAATGCCACTTTTATATTTAAACTCTTTAATTTCAGTATCTCGCACAACCTTCATAAAAAAAAGTTGCAAGAACTGACATATTTAAAACCACAAGTTCGAATGACATTATAATACATTACATATCTTTAGTTTAGGACTTCATAATTTTAACTAAGACACAGAATGAATCGAAGGGAGTAGTAAATAGTAATATATCAAGCTAAACACTCGACAAGAAATAAACCCTACACTACTAATCTCTGCATTACTAGTCGATGCATAACCTGTCTTAAACGAAATGGCCCCTCAAGTATCTCGGTTCTTTCATTTGCGCACTGATGATATTGAGTTAAAATTTACTTGGGAACATTAAGCTCCTAGAATTTGAAAATATCTTTTTCGTTGGCTCTGACTAACAACAGTTTGGTCCCTACCTATGTGCATTATGGCAATCTCTTGTTGTTTATCATCTGTTCTTGTGGTGTTTCAGTCTGGTGATGGGCTTAGAGTTTGCGCTATGTCTATAAATAGTATTTCCACCTCATCCAAAAAATATATAGGATACACAGAGAGAGCCTGAACTATGACTTGTTATTTACAGAATAGGCAGGTCTGAATGTTCTTCTAAATTATTGAACCAAACATTCAAAGTTTATTGGAAGAGAATAGCATTAGAAGCTTGTGTCTTGGGGCACATTTGACTTTTTTTAGTTGGTGGTGAAGTTAACTTTTGACTTGTTCTAGTTGGTATTATTTTTTCAAAATTATAGAATTCCTATTCTATGAATAGAAGAGTTATGACTGGTATGTTCCATTACAATTATATGGTTCTTGCAGTCTAGAGCTTTGGGGTTACAAGCGTGTTGAGGAGATTATTTGGGTCAAGACCAATCAACTTCAGCGAATCATCAGAACTGGCCGGACAGGCCATTGGCTCAATCACAGCAAGGAACACTGCCTTGTTGGAATAAAGGGAAATCCAGAGGTAAACAGGAATATTGATACTGATGTCATAGTAGCAGAGGTTCGGGAAACGAGTCGTAAGCCAGATGAGGTGAGAAAAATTTAGATTCTTTTTCTTTCGGGAAAGGAAAAAGTAGCTAGAAACTAAAAGCTTCAAAGCATAGACACATCTGTTGGTGTTCATTCAATTATTTTTAAATATCTGTAAACTTGGGGGTCGTTTGGTTGGAAAATTGTTATCCCGGGATAACTAATTCTTGGATTAGTTATCCCGGGATTACTTATCCCACCATCCATGTGGGATAACTTATCCCATCACTATGGTGTAAATGGTGGGATAAGTTATCCCGGTATTAACTAATACCTCCAACCAAACATGGGATAAAATAATCTTTCATTTTATTCCGGGATTACTTATCCCTTATACCTCACACCAAACGACCCCTTAGTGTTATGTTAAGTTTAATGGTTGTGATTCTATGTTAGTACTTGAGCATCATTTCTTATTTTTTGGTTGATACTTTGACCAGTGTTGTTGGGTTACACATAAACTATGCTTTTTCGTTGACCATGTTAGATGTACCCCTTGCTCGAAAGAATTAGTCCAAGGACCAGAAAGCTGGAGTTATTTGCACGGATGCACAATGTTCATGCCGGGTATGCATTCTTGATCTTCTTGTAAATCTGCAACTGAAAGTCCTGAGTTTATTGACATGAACTTTTAAGAATGTTGCACCCTGCGACCGCATATGGAGGGATCTGTTATGGGCTTCTAACTTCTAATAATTTATGTTCTTGATGCGCTCCTTATCTTTTAGAACATAAAAATGTGATCCTACCACATGTGACGACTTTCTTCTTTTTTTTTTAATTTTTTTTTAACAATTAAAGCTTTCATAAGATGTCCATATTTTTAGTGGAATACTAATTAACTCTCCTCTAGTGTGTTCTCACGAAAAGTTAAAAATATAGAACAGAAAAATCTTACTAGTTAACTTTTTATTAATGAAAAGAAGTGCGGTAACGCATTATCAGTCACCATTTTAGTTAAGATAAATTCTCAATGTGACGATCCATACATGTATCAGGTGGATGTCACTTGGAAACCAACTACAAGGGGTAAGATTAGTTGATGAAGGGCTTAGGGCGCGGTTCAAGGCTGCATATCCGGATGTGGAGGTGCAACCTGCATCTCCGCCAAGGGTGTCTGCAATGGAAGTAGATTCAAGTTCTAATCAAATGAGGAGTACATTTTCTGGAGGGGAATTAAAGGCTGCAGGGACCCAGGTCGCTGAGATCACTGCTCCGGATGCAGCCTATGCAACTGAAGCAAAAGCAGTAAACCGTGATGTGTAAAGGCTGCAGGGACCCAGGTCGCTGAGGTCACTGCTCCAGATGCAGCCTATGCAACTGAAGCAAAATCAGTAAACCGTGATGTGGAGATGACTAGTAGTAACTGTCACAGAGCTATTTATTTTACTGTAGTGGCATAAACACGAGGTTCAGGTACTTTTGCATGCACTGTTTCTACCTGTCTGCACTAGATTTTGCAGGTGGATGTGGTGTACGACTTCCATTAAGATTCTCAGGTGGCGGGATGGGTTGCAGTGTGCCTGCAGTTAACCATCAAAAAGGACCCTACAGTAGTCGTAAAGTATAACAGTGGATAAAATGTACTACTACCTTGCTTGTTTGTTGTTCTCCAGAACAGGTAGTGTTTTACATACATGTACCTTGTAACCCCGTGTATCCCTGGTACTCTTTTTCTAGCTTACCCTTTTTTGCTTTGGTTTTTTACAAACAACATACCCAGTATAGTACAACCAATGGGTTATGGGAGGGTAGTGTGTTCAAATTTTCCCCTATTCGATGGAGACTAGAGGTGGTTTTTGGTAGACCCTTGCTCAACATTTGTGAAGATGGTAAGCAGTAATAATAGCATGATGGTAAGGATATAGTTGCATAGAAGATAATTTGAATTACATAAATAGTACTCCCTCTGTTCCATTTTACCCGTCCCAAATTTTCTAATTTGATGTCCCATTTTACTTGTTTTTTTTTACTTATCAAGACAACAATTTTTTTTAATTATATGCTTAGTGTAATTGATTACTCCTTGTTATTAGCATTTTTGAAAAAGTTTTCAAGAGGAGTACCATTAAGGGTATACCATTAAGAATATAAATGGTGCTTTGGTATTAGTCATTCATCAATATTGGAATTAACAACAAGATACAATTAAGAGGGGCAAAATGGTAAGGTTACGTTATCAATCATTGTTTTTGTTTTCTTAATAGCTGTGTAATTGGGACTAATAAAATGGGATGGAGGGAGTATAATAATACAAATGCGGAAAATAATAATACTACTACTAGCAGAGTAGACGGCGTGAAATATAAACTACTAGCCTTCTCGGCCTCTGCACCTTTTCATCTAGAATCATGTTTTCGGCAAATTGAAGGTTTGTTATGTGTTGCTTGATTTCCTTCAGTCTGCCCTTTTTGGTTCTCCAGCGCTTATTGCTCACACTATCCTCTTGATATGTCTGAACCATGTCAGCCTTTCTTACTCCATCTTGTTTGTCCATACAGAGGCCACTTTCACGGTAGTCCGAATATCTTCTTTACTCTGTTTTCTATATGCTTAATTTTAACTACAAAAATATCTGGGATGTGCTTTTGAGTTTATGATTTAACATTCGTTTTTTTCGGTGTTTTCCTAGCTCTTGAATCTTGCCAACGTTGTTGTGCTTTGATTTATTGGTGTTTTCTTAATTTTATTTAACATATTTATGTCGCAAGATTTGATGTATTTATCGATAATTAGAGTGTTAAAGTCATTTCGCTAACTTATATAAATAAGTTTTGCCCAATTTAGTGAAGATTTTTAATTCAACGACCCTCTCGTGCCTGCGTTTTTGCACGAGGAATAGCATTGTTGGTTGTCGGCGAATTGCTGGCTCCAGCTAGCACGAGTATGTTGCCTATGCGTTTTTAAAATAACTAAATACTAAACTTGTCACAAATGTTTACTTGTCCTTTTGGATTAATCTACTATTAAACCTGTGCTATGATTTTTTTCCTTTCTCTCAAAACATATTCAATAGTGTCTTGAAATCCTCAAATACCCTGTGCTATCTATGTTTGTAACTGGATTTGTCTCGTGAGGCTTTTGCCTTTTTTGGTGCTATAGCCTTACTTTAATCCATCAGTTTTTCTTTGGGGGTAGAAGTGAGAATAAAGCAAAAATGAAAGAGTGTTTGAATTAAATCTTACCTTAATTGTTGACTTTTTGCTCAATCTTCAATGCGTTCTTTGTTTTGGTGGTTTGTTAACTCCTTTTTTTAAAAAAAAATAAATAAATTAAAAAACTCTTGCTCCTATCATTTCTTAATGATAAATAAGTGTTTTGTTTTCCGAGTAAAACATTTAACAAACACTAACTCCTAAAAAATTAAAGATAATTTCATCAATTTATTCTTAATTAAATTTTATCTTTTTTTTTTAGTTAACATTAGTTACTATATTTAAACTGATATATTAAGAAGATTATGATCAAAGTATCATTGAAGGCTTAAACATACAATAAATCACAACCCAAAAGGTCACTTATAAAGAAAGAGTATTTCATTGCTCCTCCTTACTTTGGACTCCTCCTGTACGAACAGGATTGCCCTTAACATGTAAGCGTTATTCAAAAAAATTGTATCTTCTTGTTATCTTTTTCCATTTAGCTGGGAAATTTTTTTGAAAACCATGAAAAATATACAAAAAATAAAGCAAAAATGGAAATGAGCAAGAGAATTTATGATTTAAATGCGTCAAAAAAAAAATGAGACGGATGACACATGATATTGACTAGTAGTATTTTATAAGAAAATAATTTTGCTCAAACTCAATAAGTTCCACCAAGAAACTCTTCACAAATTTAACGACATGCTTAGTAAAAAATAATGCCTCAATACAAACAAACAAACAAAAGAACATATGAGTACAATCTCCAAAAACCAGATGCATTTGTTTAATATTTCTCTAAAGAATGGTGCTTCCTAGAAACAACAATCCAACAAAAGCAAACATAGACATTTGCAGTTTCCCAGAAGACGAAGAAGAGTTTGAATTAGCAGATTGGACAGGAATTGAACCAAAAACATTAGGATAAGAAGGTGAAGATGCAGATGGTGCAAAAGCAGGTGAATCTACATCTTCATAAGTTGTTCCATTTTCTCCTCCTATTGAAATGTGAAGTTTCTGCAACTTCTCACAATGCCCTTCTGCTCCACTTGTGAAGTAAAATTCTCCAGGTCTTGTAATGTTGAACAGAGAATTGCCATTGTTCATATACAAGATTGGATTTTTAAGGTTGCAACTATTGTAGTTTTGTTTTGTCACTTGTATTACTGAATCTTCACTTGGTGGATACAAAAACACTGCAAAAGAAAAAACCAGAAAAATTTAATTCGAGAAATAGATTAATGAGGTTGAGTATTTTTTAAAAGAGTGTCAAAAAAATGCTAAAATCTTGAAGATCTGAGCAAGAAATGGGGGCATTGACCCAAGGTGTCACTTGAATACTCTTGTGTAAAATTATATTGTGCATATAGAAGATTCAAATATATTTTTTTTTTTAAAAAAAATATATACTAAATGTTTAAACACCCCTAGCAAAATTTCTAGCTTCACGTGACGGACGGGGGAGGAAGGCTTACAGAGTGAATCTCCAAGCTTGAAGAGGTGATTCTTGGACCATTTGACATAGACATCTCGATTTGCAGAAGAAGGTATATTCCAAGCATTTAAATCTCCAACTTTGTACTGATAACACAACACCAATTGGCTTTGTATTAAGAGAAACAACTGAAATAAAATGTACAAAGGTTGGTACTTTCTTGGAATTCTAAGAGTAGCCATGACTTGCCCTCTCTTAGCTTTTTTTCTTTTTGCCAAATTTGAGTGGAAGAGTGACAAATTAGAAGTGAGAAATGGTGCCTATTAACGATATTGGTTTGACACGGTAGACCAGACAGAGTATATTTACTGGAATGCCCTTTATTCTTTTCATAATACCAATATTTTGAGATGTATTTCTTTTATCATATTAATATTCAAAAGATTGCAACTTATAGTATTTTTTGTATATCAAAATTTAAAATTTAAATTTTAAAATAGTGAATTTATCTAGTTCAATTTAACTTTGAAAAATCAGTTAAATTGACTCTTTTAGAACAAAATGTGACAAGTAAACTTTAACGAGGGAGTATTTCCTTCCTCTTCCTTTTAGATATTATATATATATATAATAAATCAATTTTAAAACTATTTGTTTTATCTTTGATATGATAACTTATATAAACACCCAAAGGCCAAGACTCATTTTAAATCTTAAGTTCTAAAAATATTTTTTTATTTTTAAAATTTTATGTCAATCAAAAAGTGTCGTATAAATCGAAACACGACAAATTAAGATGCTCACCGTCAAAGGGCAAAACCCCAAAAGAGTATCTCAAGCAAAAGAATAAAGTTTTATATTGTGTAGGGTCAACTGTTATATATAAACAACAATGGCACATGGACAGTTGGACAAATAAACACTGGATGCAGCTTAACATGGGATTGGAAAGGACTAGAGCACCAAATGGTTTCACAGGGGCATATAATTTTAGCTTATACAACATTTCAACATGTGCCTTGTGCATTTGCCATTATTTATTTCAGTTTAATTTCCTGCTTTTGTAATTTTTCTGTTAATAATAACAATAACATTAACTCCGGTCGCAAATTAAAAGTCAGCTGTGTAAATAAACTTATCTCAGTCAACACAAGAAAAAAAAACACGATGTTGTGTTTCATTTTGTTTACATAGATCTTATAAAACCTTTATATTGGGGATCCCAAAATGTCATTTCTAATTGATTAATCAAAGAAAAGATTAGTTATGACTAATTAAACATTGGTGAAAGTCAACATACATTTGATCTAGTTAACACATAATTATTTAACAATTAAAAAAAAAGAATAACACATAATTACGCAGCGTAATTATGGTTATTTTTTGCTGCACCATTATGTTTTTGTTAAGTTCAAAGCTTGGTCTGCTTTTTATGCCCTACTATTTTTTCCAGCATCTTAGAGTGTCAACTCTTGAGCCTTGTTAAAAAAAAAAAAAGAATGTTAACTTTTGGGCGGAGTATGTATCGAAAACAATCTTTCTATCTCTAAGGTAGTGGTATAAACCGTGTACAACTTTGACACGATCCGAAATCGGACCTTGTTGAACGGGCATCTCAAGCCACTCAAGGATCGGAGATCGCCCCGTTAACCCAACCTAACCATCACATCAATCCACAAGCGTTGGATATACTCCGAACATATAGTAAGATAGCGGAAACAAGACTAATAATCATAACTTAAGAAAGTCTAGCCATTCATTAATATCAACATTCAACATTCAATCTACCCAAGTTCACAGTCATCCACAAGCCTCTATAAATGTGAAGTCAATAATATGTCGGGACAAGCCCCCGACAATAGCCAAAATCAAATTTGAAATAACTCTATGACATAAGCTAAGAAGACCATGAAATGTGTGGATGGAGGTTCACCACTTTGATGTCAACACTCAAATCGCCCGAACACCTGATCACGACGCAGGAAGAGAAGAAGATACTTCGGCCCCTATGTCGCGTGGGGACACAACGTTCGAAGACGGTTAGTGGTTGGTGCGCTAGCATGTAACCCAAGGATAAGGATAAAGGAATGTCATATTATTCAATACCGAGTCAAACCACCATAAGCCACCACATTTATACACATGGACATGTAAATACATATGGATACACCAAGTGTCAAAAGATAACAAGGCCTTAGCATGTATTTCAAAGCACTCAAACACGAACCATGAAGTGGAGACCTCTAACCTTCCACCACTTAGGTTATATCGAGCACGAGGACTCTAACCTCAAGCCTTTTTATTAGATAAGTGGACTCTAACCACAAGCCATTTCATTACGCAAGTGAACTCTAACCACAAGTCATTTCGTTACACAAGTGGACTAACCACAAGCCATCGCGCTCATTACTAGTCGACATTGAGACTCTAACCCTTTGTCCATGCATTCACATCACACCATTCGCATTTGGGGACTCTAACCCATTCAACCATTTCAAGCCATTAAGGCCACAATTTAGCATCATACATGACCACAAGGTCTCCATGAATCATATACCAATCAATCACTTTAATAATCCAATACATTAGTTTCAAATATCATTCAAGTCAAATAATGATCATCAAGACCTTTATTAAATCACTCATTAGCACTCTTACACCAAACTTTAGTTCAAACACAATTCGATTTCATGTTAAGGACTCTTACCCCTTTTTAACCTATCAAACCACCAAGGGAACCATTTAACTCATTACATGGCCAAAAAGGCCTTTACAAGATCATTTACAAATCATCCTTACTCATTAAGCCATTGCCTTAGTCCAATTCACCATCAACATGTGATTAGTCATTTCTAGTAGACATTTTTCACAAACACCTTGAGGGTATACTCTTACCATGACCAAAACTCAAGTGAAAACCATCAATATTAGGGTTACTCTTGAACCATTTATTAAACCACAATCAACAAGCACCCACATGTGCAAACCATTACTAAAAACATGTATAATCACAAATTTAAACAAGAGAAAACATTATCCATCACTTTACATCAAAACCCTCAACATTTATCTAAAAAATCACCATTAATGATTCATAAATAATGTTTAAATAACATGATATTTGGGAAATAATAATAAGGGAAGAGTCATATGTCTTTTATAAGATGACTTACAGAAGGATTCTTGGTCTTCAAGTACCTAGATGACCTCTTTGATAAACCCTAGCACAAATCTTTGTTGAACGAGTTTTAGAGAGGATTTAAGAGTGTTTTGATCTATTATATGTGAGGAATGAAGGGCCCAAGGATGTTATATAACGAGGGTTTTAAGGGTTTAGGGGTGGGGAAATGTCTAAAAAGTTCTCATCTAAAAGCTGTAAAAGTGAACTCCTAGAAGGGTACGACTCCATGTCTAAACCGTACCCTAAGATATGAGTGGTACCCTAACTCGTACCTTAGGCTTCACCACGGACCCCTAATCTGCCCAGTATATGACCATATATGCATGACTCGTACTAAAAGTACGAGTAGTACCAAGTAACCCGTACCTAAGTCAGTGACCACTAGATCAAGACCAACATTTCATACGACTAGGTTGTATACGACCCGTACCTTAACATACGCCTTGGGAGGGGATAAACTATATCTTGGACAGTATGTTATCAACCTAAACTAATCCTTATACGAGAGGGGAGGGTACTAGTCGTACCCTAGCATACGAATGGTATGCCCAATCTGTACCCAACCTAGAATCTCACAGCTTGGAAAATTTTCTAAGGGTCCAAAGCCTAGGTGTTTCAAACTTAACCTCCGTAGACCCCAATTTGTGAAATTATACTGGAAATTGTTGTTGTTGTACCTTAGAATGTTAATTCGTTCCATAACAAAACTTACCTAATTCTTTTCCTAATTTTGTTTTTAGTTGCATCAATACTCGCTTTAATTCCTTATAACCAGGCATATACATCAATTAGAATGAATATTGAGGTAACTTACTTATATTAATCATTGGTTCTTAAAGGGTCATGGAAAGTCCAAAGTGGACAAGTAAATGGAGGAAGTAAAAAGCCGAGTATTATTCAAAGTATATATAATATGACTGGGAAAACGTTTTCCTCAGCTATATATCAGATACATAGTAACAAATGAATTAAAATAAAATCCAAAAATGACAAATGTGCTTTTACATTATCAAGAAAACATGCAATGCAATGCAATGCAGTGTAACAACTCTGCATTAGCTTTCATATACTGATAATGTTAGCATGATGTAAATATTATATATATTAATGTAATCATATATTGTTGTATATTATTGTAATTACATAGATTTGATTTAGTAATTAAAGAGAATAATAGTGGCTTTAGTAGAGCAGATTTGGTGGGATAGAATAACAGATTTAGAGGGATAGAAAAACTGATCTTTAGGGATAGGAAGATAGATCTTTAGGGATGTAATCATTGAATATTTTCTATTTAATGGCAAGGCTCTCAGTATTGAGAGGCATTCAGCAGAAAATTAACATGGTATCAGAGCCTTCTCTTGGCTGTCTTGTTTCATAGAGTTAATTTGTGGTTCCCTTCACTTTTTTTGGAAAATTTTTGGTTTTTTGTTGATTGTTCCTCGGCAATTAACACCTTGAACTTTGATCTTGGTCATTTTGGTTATTCTTTTTGAGTCAGTGTTTCTAGTTTTCATAAATATGACTTCATATCTGTTTGAATCATTCAGTGTTCGTTTTACTAGAAAGAATTTTTCGCCATGGGAGTTTCAGTTTCAGTTATTTGTCACTGGAAAAGAACTATGGGGCCATATAGATGGAGCCGATCCTGCTCCTACTGATCCTATAAAATTAGGTGAATGGAAGATTAAAGATGCTAGGGTGATGACATGACTTTTAGGGTCAATTGCCCCTCTTATTGTTCTTAATCTCAGGCCTTACAAGTCAGCTAAAACCATGTAGAATTATTTACAAAGGGTTTACAACCAAGATAATAGTGCCCGATGCTTTCACTTAGAGTATGAAATTGCTAATTACTCTCAAGGAAGTCTTTCTATTCAGGATTATTTTTCTGAATTTCAGAACTTATTGGTTGAATTTACAGATATTGTTTATGCCAAAATACCTGCCGAATCTCTCTCTGTAATTCAACAAGTTCATGAGCAAAGAAAGCGAGATCAATTTTTGATGAAGTTACGCTCTGAGTTTGAGAGTGTTCGCTTCCACTTGATGAATCGTGACCCGTCTCCCTCCTTGGATATTTGTTTTAGGGAATTACTCCATGAAGAGTAGCGTTTTGTCACACAAAATACTTTCAAGCAAGTTGATAATATTGTTGTTGCATTTGCTGCCCAAGGTAAAGGAAAGGGTAGGGATATGACTAGAACTCAATGCTACAGTTGCAAGGGATATGGTCATATTGCTAGCAATTATGTCAGAAAGTTTTGTAATTATTACAAACAACAAGGACACATTATCATAGAGTGTCTCACACGCCCTCAAAACCGTAAGGTTAATGCTTTTCAAGCTGGGACAAATGGTTTCACTACTGAGAACTCATCTTTGGGACAAGTTCTTACTCCTGAAATGGTAAGACAAATGATCATGTCAGCTTTTTCAGCTTTAGGGCTACAAGGTAATGATCTTGTATCTAATTTTTGGCTTGTTGATTCTGGAGCTTCCAATCATATAACCAACTTACCTAGTATGCTAAAAAATATTCGTAAGTATCATGGTCCATCACAAATTTAAGTTGCCAATGGTAGTAATTTACCTATTACCAAGGTTGGGGATATTACTAAAACTTTCAACAATGTTTTTATGTCACCAAAGATCTCTACTAGTTTTATTTCAGTTAGACAATTGGTAGATAACAATTGTGATGTGAATTTTTCTCGTAATGGTTGTCTTGTGCAAGATCAGGTGTTGGGGACGATAATTGCGAAGGGGCCTAAAGTTGGACGACTATTTCCTATACACTTTTCCATTCCTCGTGTTCTATCATCTGCTTGTACTTCTACACCTAGTAAGATTGAGGTATGGCATAAGCGCTTAGGACATCCAAATTCTATTGTGTTATCTCATTTATCAAATTCGGATTTATTGGGGAACAACAATTAATTTTCCACTACTTGCTTTGATTGTTCTACTTGTAATTAGGCAAGAGTAAAATTCTTCTTTTTCCTAATTTTGGTAATCGTTCGACAAAGTGTTTTGATGTCATTCATAGTGATGTTTGGGGTATTTCACCAATTGTTTCTCATGCTCATTTCAAGTACTTTGTGACATTTATAGATGATTATAGTCAATTTACGTGGGTATATTTTCTTCGTTTCAAATCTAAGGTATTTTTCATATTCAAGATATTTTTGGCCTATATTGAGACTCAATTTTCTACTTGCATCAAACTATTAAGATTTGATTCTGGTGGAGAATATATATCTTATGTGTTTAAAAATTGTTTGCTTGAAAAAGGAATTGTCTCACAACGCTCCTGTTCATACACACCACAACAAAATGGGGTTGCTGAACGTAAAAATCGTCATCTTTTAGATGTCACTCGTACTTTATTGATTGAGTCCTCTGTTCCATTAAGTATTGGGTGGAAGCTTTGTCTACTACTGTTTACTTAATTAATAGACTACCATCTAAAGTCTTAAATCTTGAATCTCCATATTTTCGTCTTTATCACAAAAATCCAAGCTATGATAATTTTAATACATTTGGTTGTATTTGTTTTGTGCATCTTCCTTATTCTCAGCGTGGTAAACTTTCTGTTCAGTCTACTAAATGTATTTTTATGGGTTATATTACTTCACAAAAAGGTTTTCTCTGCTATGATCCATGTTCTAATAAATTTCATGTTTCTAGGAATGTTGTTTTCTTTGAGAATCAATATTTTTTTCCTACTCATGTTGAGTCATCTCCTGCTTCTCTTTTTTTTCCTACTTTTGAGGATTTGTCATCTTCTTCTAAGAGGTTCAAACCTGGATTTGTGTACGAACATCGGCGGCCAACTTTAACCCCTCCTAATATTGATCCGCCACCTAAAACTGCTCCACAACTAGAATCTGAGAATTCTTCAAGGCCTGCTCCTCTTGAGCCCACTCGGCGATCTACGAGAGTATCTCGTACTCCTAGTTGGTATGACTTTTCATCTACTTTATCCACCATTTCTATTCCAACTTATTACTCACAAGCTTACAAGCATGAATGTTGACAGAAGACAATGGAGGAAGAACTTTTGGCTCTTAAAGAAAATGACACATGGGATATTGTTTCACGTCCTTCAAATGTCCATCCAATTGGATGTAAATGGGTTTATTCAATTAAACTTCATTCTGATGAAACTCTTGATCGGTGCAAAGCTCGATTGGTTGTTCTTGGTAACAAGCAGGAGTATGATGTGAACTATGAAGAGACTTTTGCACCAGTAGCAAAAATGATGACGGTGCGAACTATTATTGCCATTGCTGCTTCACAAAATTGGATTTTTTATCAAATGGATGTCAAAAATGCTTTTCTTCATGGTGATATCAAAGAGGATATTTATATGAAACCTCTACCATGTTTGTTCTCATTGCCTACATCAGATGTATGCAAGTTGAAGCAGTCTTTGTATGGATTAAAACAAGCTCCCAGAGCTTGGTTTGACAAATTTCGGTCTACTTTGCTACAATGCTCTTTTGAGCAAAGCAAATATGACTCATCTTTATTTCTTCGGAAAACATCCACAGGTTGTGTTCTTCTTTTGGTATATGTAGATGACATTATTATTACAGGAACTGATTCTTCACTAATCACTAGCCTGCAACAGCAACTTAAGGATTCTTTTCATATGAAAAATCTGGGTACTCTTACATATTTCTTGGGTTTGGAAGTTCATCGTGATTCGTCCGGTGTGTTTTTAAATCAACACAAATATACCCAAGATTTGATTTCTTTGGCAGGTTTTCAGGATTCCTCCTCTGTAGATACTCCATTAAAATTGAATGTAAAGTATCACCGAGAGGAAGACGATCTTTTTCCTGATCCAACTATATTTCAGCAATTAGTTGGGAGCTTAAATTACCTTACTAATACCATACCTGATATCTCTTTTGCAGTTTAACAAGTTAGTCAGTTCATGCAAGCTCCCCGTCATCTTCATTTGGTAGCTGTCCGTCACATTATTTGATATCTCCGAGGAACATCTAATCGTGGATTATTCTTTCTTAGTGGTTCGCCTATTCGTCTTAATGCTTTTAGTGATTCTGATTGTGCGGGATGTTCTGACACTCGTAATTCGGTTATTGGTTGGTGCATGTTTCTTGGAGTCTTTGATATCTTGAAAGAGTAAGAAGCAAGATCGCATGTCAAAATCTTCAACAGAGGCTGAATATCGAGCAATGTCTACTGCTTGCTCCGAGATTGCGTGGCTTCGTGGATTACTTGCTGAGATTGGATTTCCTCAATCTAATCCTACTCCTCTCCATGCTGACAATACAAGTGCTATTCAAATTGCTACTAATCTGATTTATCATGAGCGGACCAAATACATCGAACTAAACTGTCAGTATATACGAGAAGCTGTAGATAAAGGTGTCATTACTCTTCCGCACGTGTCCAGTGCTCTTCAAATAGCTGATGCATTTACAAAATCAATGGCACGACGATGACATCAGTTTCTAGTTGGCAAATTGATGCTTCTTGATCCACCAACATCAATTTGAGGGGGGATGTTAGCATGATGTAAATAATGTATATATTAATGTAACCATATATTGTTGTATATTAGTGTCATTACGCAGATTTGATTTAGTAGTTAAAGAGAATAGTAGTGGCTTTAGTAGAGCAGATTTGGTGGGATAGAATAACGGATTTAGAGGAATAGAAAAACTGATCTTTAGGGATAGGAAGACGGATCTTTAGGGATGTAATCATTGAATATTTTCTATTTAATGGAAAGACTCTCAGTATTGAGAGGTATTCAGCAGAAAATTGACAGATAGAAGGATACCCCGATTTTCAAGTTGCAAAATCTACTTGCTGCAACGAAGTGAGCCCCATTCATGAGAGCTCAGGAAGGTAACTTCTTCACATCCTTCTGACGAGAAATAATCACAGGTGTGTTGTAAGTTCATAAATAACACTCTATTTACCCATTGACAGTTCTAATAAAATTCATAGTTGTTCTGCATAGTCTCACTGAATTAACACATTCAGCAACTTCATGACTCGGCATTTAGAGGTGCAGTTTCCATTTCTCTCTCCCTGTGTGTTGTCCAATCTTGAGGTCCTGCAAATGCATCAAAGAAGGAAAAATCTTATATCTGTGTCAACTACTCTATCAACTGTTGCTTAATGCACCTAAGAGACCGTTAAGCCTTATAACGAATCTCGGGGCATGGATATAACCTACTAGAACAAGTTACCATCATTTTTGAAGAAGACACAGGAAAATATTAAATGGGCAGCCTGGACCCGTTGCACTAAGCTTCCGCTATGTGCGGGATCCGAGGAAGGGCCGGACCACAAAAGTCTATTGTATGCAGCCTTACCTTGCATTTTTACAAGAGGCTTTTCCACGGACGAAAATATTGGCCCTATATTAGCATAACAGAGAACTATTTGCCACATGATCTCATATCTCCATGAAGAATCATTCAATGGGCTAACATTTCACTCAAACTAGGAGTAAGGTGGGAAGCAATTCTTACTTGATTTTTCAACAACAGAAGAGAGGCGTTTCTGCAAGATTGATGCCAGAAAGAGGAAAATCGAGCACATGCCAAACATAACAGTAATTGGAAATGCGTCAACCTGAATAAGAGAAAATTTGACTAATAAACATTCAAAGACCAAGTCCTTGGATTCCACAGTTCACTGTAAATTTTTAATCTACACTCCTACATTTATTTCTATCAATTAAAATAAATAATTTTGAGGGTTGTTGTATGTGGATATACATCACAATAGTGTGTACCGTTGTTACTTACCACTGCATTCCACGATGCTAACTTCTAAGGTATAATTTAGTATTATATTCATAAAGCTATCCTGCTTAAGATATACATCATATATGCATTGAGTACAAGTAAATGAACATGACACTCCAATTATACTTAGGTTGGTGTAACAATCGGGAAAGATAACTCACATTGTACAACACAACGCATACAAATATATTGAGAGGAATGCGGAAAAAGTTCATGATTGTGCTCCTAGCCTCCTCAGGAATGTACTGGGATCTCATTTTCATTATAGAAGGCCAAAATATTCCAACGCAAGCCTCAAATGCACAAAAACCAAGAAGCTGAATACAGCCAGAAAAAGTAATGCCTCCACCTTTTTGATTAGAAGGTGTCACCAAGAACTGTTTAAGGTGAAAAATGAGTGGAGTTGGTGAGAAACAATAGGGTTACAACACCTGAAGTAATGCATTTAATAAAATCAATTCCTAGGATTTTTCCTTACAGTTGTGAAGACGGGGATAAAGAGACAGACAGCAGATATTGCAAAAACAATCTGCATATAGCTTTCAACTTTGAGAGATGAGCGAGCTAGTAATCGAGATGCAAGGGAGCTGCCTAACATTGACGACAACATGAAAGTTGCGAAGATGAAGCCATGAGGAATCTCCTCCGAATTAGGGCTCAGAGCAGGAGTCCATAGAAACACAAAAGTATACATTGAACCCTCAAATAGCGACTGTATAGCACCCAACAATGCGATTTTCTCATCTGATTATATATGATAAGAATTGTTAGAGATCAAAGAATTATTCCATTTGTACATCTATATAGAAAACCTTCGAATAACAGAAAAAGTAGAATAAGATTGTAAACTACTGCAGATGGGTCAGATAATTTGGAAAAGTTGCATTGCATTGAAGTTTTGCAGCACTACAGACATGCACATGAGGAATCATCAAAGTCTCTCCGCAGTGGTGGAGCCAGGATTTTCACTAAGGGGGTTCATAAGTGAATATAAAAACTAATCGAAGGGGGTTCATAAGTGAATATAAAAACTAATCGAAGGGGGTTCAACATCTAATATATATATATAAAATAATTTTAACTATGTACATATAACATAATTTTCCGACGAAGGGGGTTCGGATGAACCCCCAACTTAAGTGTAGATCCGCCACTGTCTCTCCGCTGTAATGTAATCTGTTTTTTTCTTTTACTAAAACATCCAATATTATCTACTTCTCTGCATAAATGAATAAGTTAGAAAAGGGGAGCATAGGTAAAAGTTTGAAAATTACCAGAAGCAATTGCCACAGCAGCACCCTTGAATTGGGTAAGTAAGTCTTTGTTATCTGAAGGATCACCATAATTCTCAGTCCAAGATACCTGTATAATGACCAAACCAATAGCAAGGAAACATGAAGCAGCATCAAAAGGAGAAACAGGACCCAGATTTAGCGTGTCCACAAGAACATTTCCAAATAGCCCGGCCAAAATAGCCACAAGACCATTGCCAAGAAATATTGCTTTTGAGAATGTTAATGATAGCCATTGTTGATCAAAGCCCCTCTGCAAGATCGGATACAAAAATCAAACCCATCTAAAGAGGAAAAGGTCAGAAAACATAATACTACCATCGGATATGAATGAACTAAGGATACAGATGTTTAGTTGTGGATGGCCTTTTGATGTGCAATGTATAGTTAAGAATAGTTTGCTGATTTATTTCTCAGGAATGAAAATAAAGTTTTTTTCATTCGAAAAACTCCTTAACCGCGAAGTAGCATTGCAACAATTAATAGAAGAATATGGAGATATCATAGGTAGGGATCTTAATAGAAGACCAAGGCAATTTGCACCTTTGAAGTCATAATAGAATAATTTAAGCACCTTATTATGTTCTGCGACAAGCCAAGACTCAAAGGATGAAAATAGGAGGGAAGTGGCAATTCCTCCTAATATACGGCCCACCATCAAGATTTTGTACTGAGGAGAATGTTTGGTGATACAGCTCAAAATGTAAGTGATGCAGTATGTAACACAAGCTCGCTTTCGACCCCTAAAAAATTTTGAGTGTGAATGTAGCATATCAAAAGTGAAAAGAAAAGCATTCAACATCAAGATATAGCATGCATACTGTTTGTCTGCCAAGGATCCCACAATTGTCCCGAAAAGCATGGAAGATCCAAAGCCAGCAATAAAGAGATGGCCAATATCACCCTTCCCATATCCATATGTTGTGTAAAGGTAGTAGACATAAGGACCCTGCAACCAATCACCAGCTATTGCGAGAAAAGGATATCAGTAACTTATGTACAGGGGGCATTGTAATGTGCACACAGAGATACTATGCAGATAAGCAATTAAGCGAACACATACACAGAGGTACATCTCTATTTGGTGGAGTTTTCGCGCTCCAATTTATAATCTTAGACATGGATTAATTATACCACCAAAAACAATTAGTATATATAACAGCTCCTCATCATATGTTATCAAAGAAGAAATGAGACAAAAGAGTGTACAACAAACATAAGACTGCAGACAATAAAACGAGAATTTTATATTGGACTTGTGCAATTTCCAACTTTAATCATTCTATAACCCAACTATTATAAATAAAAAACTCAAAAAATAAGAACAAAACCTTTAATTTATTTGCTAGCTTTGACGCTTTAAATTCATATTAGTTCCTCTAAATTAATGGCTATCTTCTTTTTCCCTTTTTATTTCTGACTTCCGTAATTTATGTTGTTATCTTTTTCTTCATGATGCCATTTCTCAGAAAAAGAGAAACAGAAGAAACCCTACTCACACCATCAACCACCTCCTCTCATCCACGTAATTCTCCGTCCCACCCCCTCTAACCCACTTAATCCACCTCCCGCTCTGCACAACCTAGCTCCCTCCCTCGGCCACCTCACTTCTCCCCCTTCCATTCCCTCCACTAAGCATGTCCTTTTACCCATCCTGGGACACTTTGAACAAAAAAAAAATTCCCTATTTTTTCCATTAAAAGTTCTCAGAGGGTAAAGGTGGAAAAACTTTTCTTTAACATATTAACAACATCTCAATTTCCTACATTTACGACTAATGTATGTGTGATATGTTGGGTTCAATATGTATGAAACATGTGAATGGAAAATAGAGGAAAAATAGTGGAGATAAAGAGAGACACCAAAATGGAATGTATACTCTTTTAAGGGAAAGTTCACTAATTCTCTCACATTGGTGGGAGAAGGGAACTTTGAAGTGTTTATAATAAGAAACACTTACTCCACATGGATAGTGAGGCAAGAACAAGGTGGTGCCTCGCGCCATCGTCGTCGTTGTTGCTCGATCTATCTTTTTGGACAAATTTAATCCGAAAATACCAAAGGGAAAAACACAATAAATGTTTTCTGTTTTTGATCCTCCATTTATATGCATGCATGCAGTGGTGAAAACACTGTTTCGAAATGCAGTGTAGAAGCGAATTGATGCTTCGAAAGGGATGAACCTTTCAACGAAATGACGCACTGATTCATGAAATGGTATGCCTGTTCGGAAAAGACGCATTCTTTGGACGAACAAACATGATTTTCCAGAAAGGTTATCATTGCCACCTTTCAGAAGAGGCACCTGATGGCTATAAAAACCTGCTTTCATCCACAGGTTTTGGTACGAAAATTTTCTGAAATACAAACTCATCTTGTCTTCAAAATATTCTGTGTGATCAATCAAATCGTTGAGTGAGTTCGAAGAGATTCCAATTGTTTGAGGTACCACTACAGTTGGTTTGTTTGGCCATTTTATCCTGAGAGGAAGATTCCACAACCTCCGGTACAGTGAGGGGAATTATTCCTTGAGGATACTCCGTGAAGTCGAGGAACTTGGCCTTAAAAATTCTGTTTCATCTCATTTCTGAAAATTAACATACTTCTTGGATAGATTATTTATAATCTTGTGTTGAAGGTGTTAAAGAACTTCATAAGTATTCTAGTCTTAGACTTGAACTTGTGTTGAAGTTATTGTTGCATGTATATACAGATTCTTGTACCCGAAAATGTTATAAATAACAATCTTAAGGAATAATTACTTTTGGAATCTGTATAGCTTGTTTTTGGAGATTAAAGCTTTAAAGTTTCTACTCCGTTTGAACTTAACTAGTGATTTGAAGACATAAAATCTTCATCACAAGTTAAAGATCACTCGGTTGACAATTTGAAGTCATAAAAACTTCATCGTTTAACTAAAAATAAGAAGTGTTTAGGTTGCTGCAACTTTTTAATAAGTATTTCGATATACTAAAGGTAATGTCTTGAGGTGACAGGAAAATGACGATTGATAGTCAAATGCATGATGCTGGAACGACTATGGCGGCAACTAGTATTGCCACGACGAGTTGTACTAATGCTCTGCAAGCTATGGCACCGGCGGAGAAACATGAAAAGTTCGCAGGTATTGACTTCAAGAAATGGCAGCAGAAAATGTTCTTCTAGCTCACCACTCTCTGTCTTCAAAGGTTCACGGTTGAGGAAGCTCCGGAGGTGCCCGAGGGAACCTCTGAAAAGGAACGCTTCATGATTGTGGAGGCTTGGAATTATATCTTGAGTGGCCTCCAAGATGACCTTTATAATGTATATAGCGGAACTAAGACTACAAAAGAGTTATGGGGAGCGTTAGAACGGAAGTACAAGACGGAGGATGCTGGAACTAAAAAGTTCTTTGTTGCAAGATTCCTGGAGTACAAACTGATAGACAATAAATCTGTTGTTTCAAAAGTGCAGGAACTGCAAGTGATCATCCATGATCTCCTAGCGAAGGGTATGATTTTGACAAATACCTTTGTTGAACAATTTAAATATGTTCTTAGTATTCATATGAACTTCATTGCAGGTTTGATTGTGAATGAAGCATTTCAAGTAGCAGCAATAATTAAGAAGCTACCACCAATGTGGAAAGACTTCAAGAACTACTTGAAACACAAATGCAAGGAGATGTCAGTCGAAGATCTGATTGTACGATTACGCATTGAAGAAGATAATAAGGCTGCGGAAAGAAGGTCAAGAGGCAATTCTGCAATGAGTGGAGCAAACATTGTAGAAGATGACCAAAACAACTCCAAAAAGTGAAAGAAAGCTGGAAATGAAAGCAATCAACCCAAGAAGAAATTAAAGGGAAAGTGCTTCAACTGTGGCAAGATTGGCCACAAGTCTACGGATTGTCGTGCCCCGAAGAAAGGCAAGAAGAAGGACCAAGCAAATCTGGCTGAGTTTAAGAAAGAAATAGATGATCTGTGTGCTATGCTTTCCGAACGCAACTTGGTGGGAAATCTTCGCGAATGGTGGATGGATTCTGGTGCCACCAGTTATGTTTGTGCTAACAAGGAGTTGTTTTCGACGTTCGCTCCGGCTCAAGTAGAAGAAAAGATCTACATGGCAAACTCCGCTACTGCTAAAGTAGAAGGAACAGGAAAAGTGTGCTTGAAGATGACTTCTAGCAAAGTGTTGACACTTAGCAATGTCTTGTATGTTCCGGAGTTACGGAAGAACTTGATTTCAGTTTCACTTCTAGACAAAAACAAATTCAAATGTGTATTTGTTTCCGAAAAAATTGTACTTAGTAAATGAGAAGTGTATGTAGGAATGCTACCTCAATAAGGGCCTATTCAAAGTGAATGTAATGAATGTTGAAATCAATAAAAGTTCAAATTCTTCTTACTAGCTTGAGTCTCTCAATTTGTGGCATGAACGTTTAGGCCATGTATATTACAAAACGTTGCGTAAACTGATTAACTTAGAAGTTTTGCCAAACTTTGAGTGCAATAAATCAAAGTGTCAAACGTGTGTAGAATCAAAGTATGCTAAGCATCCGTATAAGTCCGTTGAAAGGAATTTCAATCCCTTAGACTTAATACACACTGACATTTGTGACATGAAGTCAACACCATCACGAGGTGGGAAAAAATATTTCATAACTTTTATTAACAATTGCTCTAGATATTGTTATGTCTACTTGCTAAATAGTAAGGATGAAGCAATAGATGCGTTTAGGCAATATAAAACTGAAGTTGAAAATCAGTTAGAGAAAAAGATCAAAACTATAAGAGGTGATAGGGGTAGAGAATATGAATCTCCCTTCGCCGAAATATATGTAGAGAATGAAATTGTCCATCAAACTACGGCCCCGTATTCACCCCAATCTAATGGAATTGTGGAAAGAAAAAACTGAACTTTGAAGGAAATAATGAATGCTTTACTTATAAGTTCCGATTTATCGCAAAACTTGTGGGGGAGACTATCCTTACAGCCAACCGAATACTCAATAGAGTTCCCCATAGTAAGACACAATCAATTCCTTATGAAAAATGGAAAGGAAGGAAACCCAACTTGAAATATTTCAAAATGTGAGGGTGTCTAGCAAAGGTCCAAGTTCCTATGCCTAAAAAGGTTAAGATAGGACCTAAGACGGTGGTCTGCGTGTTCATAGGATATGCTAAAAGTAGTAAAGCATGTCGGTTTTTGGTTCATAAATACGAACATCCAGATATTAATGAAAATACGGTAATTGAGTCAGATAATGCTGAATTCTTTGAAAACATTTACCCGTATAAAACTAGACATGAACAGTCTAGTGGAGGGTCTAAACGACCTCGAGATGAACCAAGTGAGAATGTAGAGAATACAAGACGTAGTACACGTCAAAGAACGTCAACTTCGTTTGGATCAGATTTTGTAACATTTCTCTTAGAAAATGAGCCTCAAACATTTAAGGAAGCGATGACATCTTCCGACTCATCCTTTTGGAAAGAGGCAGTCGATAGTGAGATTGATTCAATCTTAAGCAACCATATGTGGGAGTTGGTTGATCTTCCTCCAGGAAATAAACCTTTAGGTTCTAAATAGATCTTCAAAAAGAAAATGCAAGCTAATGGTACTATTGATAAGTACAAGGCAAGACTTGTTGTAAAAGGCTTCAAACAAAAGGAAGGCCTTGATTACTTTGATACATACTCGCCGGTAACAAGGACAACGTCGATTCGAATGTTAATTGCCTTGGCGGCGGTATATGGTCTTGAAATTCATCAAATGGATATGAAAACCGCATTCCAAAATGGAGAATTGGAAGAAGAAATTTACATGCAACAGCCTGAGGGTTTTATGGTTCCAGAAAAAGAAAATAAGGTGTATAAACTTGTTAAGTCACTTTATGGACTAAAACAAGTACCTAAGCAATGACATGCAAAGTTTGACCAAACCATATTGGCAAACAGATTCAAAATTAATGAAAGTGATAAATGTCTTTATATTAAAGACACTTCAAATCACCAAGTCATTGTGTGTTTATATGTGGATGATACGTTGATCATCAGTAGAGACATTTCAGAAATAAATGCAACGAAACGAATGCTCGAGAGCAAGTTCGATATGGAAGACCTTGGAGTTGCGGATGTGATCTTAGGGATAAGAATCCATAGAGCTCCACAAGGGTTGGCATTGTCACAGTCTCAATGTCGAAAAGGTACTTGACAAATTCAAGTATATGGAATTTGGTATTGCCAAGACTCCATTGGACGTGAGCTTTGCACTTCGAAAGAATGAAGGTGAAAGTGACTCACAATTGGAGTACGCAAGAGTATTGGGATGTTTAATGTATAATGAACTATACACGACCAGACATAGCATGCGCTATAAGTAAGTTGAGTCGGTAGATGAGTAATCCTAATAAAACTTATTGGATGACAATGAAAAGAGTTTTGGGGTATCTTAAATACACTCAAGACTATGTTTTACAATTGGATGACAATTGGATCACCGGATCGAACGAAGTAAAATCCACGAGTGGATATGTATTTACTATCGGTGGAGGAGCGGTCTCTTGGAAATTATCCAAACAGACTTGTATTGCTCGCTCTACAATGAAATCTGAATTTATCGCATTGGATAAATCCAGTGAAGAAGCAGAATGACTTCGAAATTTCTTGGAAGGTATTCCTTACTGGCCCAAACCAGTGGCACCAGTATGTATACATTGTGATAGCCAAGCGGCAATAGGTAGGGTAGGGAGCATGATGTACAACGGTAAATCTCGTCACATAAGACGAAAACATAATACTGTTCGAGAACTTCTCTCTAGTGGAATTATCACTATTGACTATGTGAAGTCAAAGTATAATGTGTCGGATCCACTTACAAAAGACCTATCTAGAGAAGGAGTTGAGAGAACGTCCAAGGGAATGGGTTTAAGGCCTAGGACAAGTCAGCATGGCGGTAACTCTACCTAGCAGACTGGAGATTCCAAGAGCTAGGTTCAAGAAGATCAAACAAAGTTGTGTCTGATAGGTTCAACATTGTCAAATACCCAACCCATTCTCATGATGTAGACAATGTTTAGTAAACAAGGATAAAACTTATGGTGTGAAGTCTTTTAATGATTATCTAAATTTGGCAGATTTAACCAAATAAGAATTTCAACTCTGGTTGCTTAGGAAGCATGACTAAGTGCATGATCTTATGGCCAAGACTGACGTATCGTAACCTCAACGTTATGCATTCAATTCTTCCGAAAGCTAGCTAGCTAAGATTTGCTTATAGTTTGTCCCTAAGTAATTTTGTATTTACTGTTCTCCATATATTGTAACTTTGCGTCTAGCAGCTGCAAAGCTAAAGGCAAGGAATCAAGAAAATCACAATGTGCAAGTAAGAGTGGGAGGCACCCAAGGGTGTGGCCACAAAAACACTTTAAGTGATTTCTTACCATTTCCAAAGATGCTCAGCATCTTTACGATTGTTCATTCAAGAACTGAGATCTTTAGCTGCCAAGCTACATAAACCAGACTTGGTCCACCCGTCATTGTTTCTGTGCTTAAATACTAGACATGGTTCACCAGCTAGGAATTAGGATCACATATCCCATGCTTTATATGGCGAATTCAAATAAGAATAAAAAAGCTAAATAGATATCTAAACCAAGCTACATAAACATGATTGAAAATTTTGGCAAAGCAAGAATTATACAAAACAAACTACATTATGGGCATTGGAATACTGTTGGATCAAAACAAAAAAGATGCAATGTTTAATGGAAATTAGCATATCAAATATGTATCAAAAGAAAGGAAGATACCCATCATGAGAGAATAGACAAGGATGTAATTGTTCTTGAAAGAATTGAAAGCAGGTGAGGTTGTTATCCGATCTTTGCTTGTTTTGCTAAGCTCCAATGCAGCTACTACTGCTGATAATGCCCCAAACACCAAAAAATAAAAAACTTCCATTTTCAAAATAATGGATCTGCCCGATATCCTTCCTTCCTTGTTAAATAAATAACATAACAACAACAGAGAGAAAAAAGAAAACTTTTTTTTTAAAAAAAGAGAAAATGACTGATCACCTATGAATACAATGGATTCGGATTTCGGACCGGGTTAATGGACTTGGCCTACTTAATTCACCAGGCCCAACTTTTGTACATTTGGCACCAGTAAGCCACTACCCAATTTCAGCCAAATTTTAGTTTGTTATGTTTTTTTTTTTTCACTATCGTTTTTTTTTCTTTTCATTACTATTTGAGCACAGTTTCAAAAATAACCGCTCTATCTCCAAATGATAAAAAAGATAAAATTTACATACACTCTACTCTCTTTATCCTCCTTAAGAGTATGCATCGATTGATTCGGTTTTGTGCAGTATCGATTTATAAACACGCTACACCGATAACCAAATCAATAACATATATTTGTTATTGATTTTTGGTTTATGATTTGATCCTTGACGGCTTGATTTTCAGATAAGAAAACACTCCTCTATTTTTATTTTTTTTGGCTTTCTTTTCTTATTTTCATCCGTTCATATATAAACTACTTTTTTACATAAAAGCCAACATAAATTACAAGTATAAACAAATTCAAATACATTATTATTAAAATAAACTTGTAAATTATCTCATATATACTTATTAGATTGTTTATTTCAAGTTATAGCAACACTTTTTCATAATTATTGAATTAAAGAGATAATTGCAAGTTGTGGCAACATTTTAAAAAATTATTATTTTTTAAATAATATTTTTTTCATAATTAATATTTGCATTATCTTCTTATTTTTAGTCTTTAATATTTATCTCTCTTCATTAAATCATTCATAATTATGGTAAGCGTTATTGTTGGTATCAATAATTATCTTTATTATTTTATTATTATTTTTATTTTTTATTTTTTTATTTTGTTAATAAAGTTACAAAATTTGTTCTCAAATTAAGGAGTAAAATCCGGTGAAGATATTTTTTTACATTGATACATGTTTTTTTTTTACCTTTTTTAACTTTATTAATTAAGTTACTATTCCAATACTTACACGATTTTTCATAGTCACTTTACTGATAAAAGATTTCTCAACCATTAATATATTCTCGTTTTCATAAATTAATTTTTTCTCTTATTTTTTAATATAGTGCCTGCGTATGAACTTGAACTTTCATATAGTGTTTCTTTGGGATTTAAAGTTACTTCAATTTAGGGTTGTTATAAACTTGAGTTTTTCGTCATATATTGTTTCTTTGGGATTCAAAGTTGCTTCAATTTAGAGTTGTTTTCTTGATTTTTTTTGTTGGGTCATGTCTGCAAAGTACAAATTTGATTCTACTCTAATATTTTATCTCTCCTCATTAATTCTTTTGATAGTCATGGTAGGAATAAATTTTGGTTTCAATAGTTATCCTTATTTATATAAATATTTTTTTTCAACTTTATCTGTAAAGTTACAAAATCTATTCTTAAATTAAGGAGTGAAATTTGGTAAAAATTATTTTCTACATTGATACACGTATTCCTTCAAATTTTTTTTCATTATTGAAGATAATCATAGATTTCATCTTTTTACCAAAATATTCCTTTTTACTATAGATTTCATTTTCTTACCATAATATTCCTTCTTACTTCTTCCATTATTAAAGAGCCAGATGTACCGCTATTTTTTTTTTTATAAATCCTAATTCTTTTTTTTAGTATGAAAGATGGTATTGTTTATTAAAATGCCTTTCTTTTTCTTCTTCTTCTTCTAAAAACCTGAAATCAAATTTTGAGTGAAATCTAACATTATCCAAAAAATTTTTTATCTTAATCATGAATTTTTTTATTAAATTATGCATCATTCCTATATTTCATTTTAAGTACTAAAACCCACGTCTTACAAATTCCTTAGGGCATCATTAGCTATCAACAACACATCAAATAGACTCTCAAACACTCTTAAATACTCAAGGTCAAGAACACTTAGGTTTTCATCAAGCATATCAATTGGGGATTTCAAGCGGTGATTTCTCTCCGTCTTCTTTGGTATCTAAGACATGTTACTTGTTACGATTCAAGACTACCCCTAATCGTAACACGGCGCCTAGAACTACAAGTGATCCCAAGCTAACCCATGAACTGACATGATACTTGAGCAATTGATTGTGAATATATTAAATAACTGGATTTACTGTGCAAAAACATAATCATGACAAAATCTGGGTAAATATAATACTGATAAAATTTATAATCTGATAAAACTGAAGAGAGAACTGAAATTTACATTTTATGACTTTGACTGAGTATCTATGAAGCCTCTACCATACTGACTATAGATAGTTGGGACATGCCTCCAACTATCACTATTTAATAAATATGAATAGTACAAGATAGTACACGAACTACAACTAACTGGAGTTTCTGAAATAGGAGAACTGATCACCTGATGGCTGAAAGCTGCAACAGTCTGATTATGATGCGTAGGCTATAACTGGTACCTACATTATGAGATAATGTAGCACATAGACATATATATGGATTAGTACTTCTGGAATGTACCGAGTAAGTGGGGATGAATGCAGTAAGTAAAACTGATTTCATACGTAATCTTAAAACAAGCATGCTAAGTGCAAGTAGACTCACCAAGAGACTGAAATGAATTGAAAGCTGAAGTATCTTAAAACATGAGTAACAAACATAATCTGATAAACTGGTGAATCACTATATTTAGTTTCTAAAAATCTTTACTGTGGTAAGGTAAGTAGAACTAAAGCTGGGATATGGTAAAATAGGAGTACTGTATGTAAATCTCATGGAAAGCTGAATATGCTATAAAAACTGTACTGAGGATCATATATGGATACTGATATAAAAAAATATAAACATGTAAAATTGAGAATGTAAGACCAAGCATAGCATGTACTGACATAAACTGAATAATATGAATGGTTGATATCTGAATACTGAATAACTCGTATTTGTATACTGATTAACTGATAACTATATACCAATTAACTAATATCTGAATACTGACCATGAAAAACTGAACTGTACTTAGTCTGAATAACTGGACTGAAACTGTGGGATACTTGTGTATATAAGGTAAGGACTAACTAAACAATATGAGATAACTGAGCATAAATGCATGAAAACTGTAATATCTGAGAATGCAAGATTAAGTATATATTTATTATGTCACTGAGACAATCTGTAATCTAAAATACTGAAATCTATATGACTGAATATTTGAAAGTCTGTACACTTAGCAAACCTAAACTGAAAATACACTAAATATTGTACTGAGATTGTGAGATCTATCATGTAACCGATATAAACTATGTGAGTTATAATAGAGTGCAATATCTAACCCACGTTGAGGAGGGCTGTTCTATCCTTGCCATCAGAATAGAACCTGAACTGTAGTGATCACTAAACTGATGTCCCGAAGGACTAGGGAGTCAGTCCTAACTGGTGGGTGACCCCTAAGAGAGTGTCAATCCTAAACTGGTGGGTGACATCTCATAATCTTATGCTAGCTACTTAGTTCTGGAACTTAGGGATTGCTACTAAGGACCCAGTCCTAACTGGCGAGTAAGCCCCCATCCCTATGTTCATTTGGTGATAAATCCTACTCTCAACTGAAAGACACTAAAATACTAACTAGTGCATGCACTGATGAGTGATAACTGATAAGCTCAGGTCATGGTATTCTGAAAATAACAGTGCATACAGATTCTAGGGTAATTATTAACATATAAACTGATAGTACTCAACATGATCATGGTGTTCTGAATTTGATATTAAAATCATAATCTGACTGACTTGTTACTTGAAAAATAGAAAGCATGTAAAACACGTAGGTATCAGGTGTTCATAACCCACCAGCACAGAATGAGTATAAAATAAGATATCAAACTTGAAATACTATACTAAGTGATTATGGTTCAAAGACCCAAAAGCATAGACATTTCATCAAACACTTAGGAATCATGAACTTGAACATGGGAATGTATTAACACATGCGAGAACAACATGATTACATGGCTAAATTCACAATTTGTTACTATGACATGAAATTCAATGAAACACGACATGGGAAATCGAAACTTGAGACATGAGATAACCAATCTTTTCATGGAATCATACTAGGACATGAATTGAGTCAAATTACTAAGGAGAAATATGATTTAAATGTATCTTGATCATGTACAACTTCATAATAATGAAAAAGTTCATACTTTAATTGAAAAGAAGGTTATTTTGGGCTCCATGGGTGAAAGGGGACTTGTGGATGAACTCCCACACACCTTAAGCTTCTTAACTTGGGAAAGAAACACCATTCTTGAAGCTTTCTTGAAGATTCTTGAACTTAGGAAACTTGAACTCTTGTGTTCTTGAGAGAAAATCTTGAACTTTGTTCATAGGGGAAGGAGAGGGTTTTTACATGAGAAATTTTGAGGAAGATGGGCAAATATGCCCTTTTGGGTGCTATAAATCATCCTTTGGACGTTTGGTGTTGAGGGGAAAGGACCAAAGTACCCCTCGATCCTTAAGAAGCTGAAATAGTGAAGGACTAGACCCCGGGTGGTCAGGAATAAACCCCGAACGGCTACACCTTTATCCCAGCGGACTAACCTAGGCAGCGCCCCCTTTATCCTGGCGGACTAACTCGGGCGGCGCGGGCATATCTCCTGCCCTTACTGCCTCTCACAAAAAAAGCCATAAATTTTCGCTCAAGTATCGAATTAAAGCAAAATTGGTATCATTGGAAATCTGACTCAATAATCTATAATTTGGTGAGTAATGAACTGCAAAATTCTTCGTATATCAAAAGTTATACACGTTCAAAGTAGAGCCTTGTAGAATAGAATACCAAACTTTGGACGAATCAAAAACTCTTAGCTCAACTTCGTTCTAAGTGATTCCTAAGAACATTTTTCACCTCGACAGCATTTCACACCCTAGGACAATGATAATAACACATGTATTAGCATAAAAATCATAGTATTAATGTTTATATACATAGGGATGATGCTTCCAAGTCTAGCTAAAAAATGCAGGGTGTTACATTATCTCTTTCTTAGAATCATTCGTCCTCGAATGAGACTGGATAGACTAGGAGTACTATACTAAGGTAACTGAGATCATATACTAAATATGCATGAATTAGAACATTATTGCATAACTGAGTTTAAGATGATACATGAACTGAATTGATTTCATGAATACATGCAATGACATGAGAATAGTTATAAAGCCGAGATGAAAGTGAGAGAGTCAACTTATGTGTAACCATTACTTCAAGATGGATCTGGTTTCGCAAAGAAAAGTTAAGAGATTTAGTACATGAAAACTTGTGGTATTAAAACATCTCTCCCTTAGAATATTTCATCCCTCGAATGATACTGACTTGACTGAAATACTAAAGAAAGACTGAGATGATACACGGGACACTTACAGACTGAATCATGATTGAATATCTGAAATATAAAATTGATGCATGAACTGAAATAAATTTGTAATTTGTATGGATACAAATATTTTACCTTATGGAATAGCCATATTTATGAGACTTCAGATTGTAAGACTAGATCAAAAGATGGAAAACCATAAGAACTTGTCTTTCTGGCTGCTAAACTGAATTATTAGCTATACAGATTGAATTATACTGAAAGCTTATACTCAACCGGAGTATTTTTTCAACACTCTTTCAAAGAAGTTCTAATAACATTAGGGATCAAAGAATCTTAGGCATAATCTGATAAGATATCTAAATAAGGAATCACAATATGGCTATAATTCTTTAACATAGAACATAGGCCTATGAAACATAAGCTAGGATAGAATTGCTATGCCTTAGACAATGTTACTGCTACTTCCAAGCTTAGACATACTCCTCAAATACTCTCTCAACTATACATTCCACTTCAATATTGTACTTCACTTGAGGCTACTTAAAATCTTCACATAGGCACTGATAACTCTATCTACTGAAGTCTGAGCTAAACTCAATTTCCTCACTATGTTTAAGCCTACTCGAATCTATAAAGTGCACACATAACACTGTAATACTAGTCTAAATCATGAATTCAATACCCCCTGCATTTTCACAACTTCTTATCTCATCTAAATAATTACTCATCACCACTATCATTTCATAAGGAGAAGTCATTAGAAGGTTAGGACATCAGATCCTGAAGCATAAAAAAATACTATACATAACTTTAACACATAACTAAGGCCTGGGGAATAGAATATCATCATTATGGATTCGTCAAAGAGATCTAATTTGAGAACATACATGACATATTTACATGTTGTTGATCATTAAGAGTGTACCATGAGTACCTGGAATTGAACATTCTGTAAAGCATGAGTACATGAGTCATGAGCTGCATGACCTGAGTTTGGAGTTCATGATTTCATGGAACATGATTCGTACTGCTGAACAAACTGGAACTCCGTATACTTGGGACTGGAAGCGTACATGATTTTATGGAAAATGTATGAATATGAGCTATGATTATAGAGCTGACATATAAGGTATGAGTAGATATCGCGATGACTGAAGTACAAATACTAAAATAAGAATAGGTCGGGCATCTTCCTCCCTAGTGTTGTTCTACAACACACCGACATTACTACTAGAATCTAAGAGGCTGACTTGGTTACTTGTTCATCATCTCCCCTTAGCTTAGAACCATCATTCTAAGTCCATGGGACCCTTTTTAAATTACTCTAAACTAAACTTTCACCACTTTACTCTAGAGTTTGGGGTATAATAATACACATAAATGATAAACTCACCCTAAAGACTACACTTGATAATGTAAGGCCCACTACTAGTACTTCTTTCTGATATACAATTCTTAGTTTTCTATAGCCCCAATAATCATCATATAGCAAATTAAACACTGACTAAATTAAAATTTTCAAAAGCATCACCATACCCTAAGTTTACACCATCAAGAATTTCAACTTTTTTTTTTCTATTAGCTCAATCTTTAATGATTCAAACTTAGATTCTACCATTTAACATAGATATCCCCAAACCTTTAATGAACCGTACTAACTCTCTTCATAACCTAATCACATCTCTAAACTTATTTTTCCCCAAACCATGAGGTTTACCATTACACCTAAACATCCGATATCAATAACCTATAACCCATAACTTAGCTAGTAAGAACATCATATACTACATTACTAGCCTCATTCAAACTTATGAACTCAAGAGTACTATCTAAGCACACACACTATTAAAACTTAGAAATAATACAATCCCATATCACCTTGGGTACACCTCTAGATCATATATACATCATCTTACTTAATTTCAAATCAACAACTTAAATTCTTGCATACACTGTTTCAAGCCTACCGATTTACCTTTCATATAACTAGCCCCATGGATACATAATATACTAAATCCAGATAAACACTATCCCCACTTTACTTTTGTTAATCTTGTGGGTTCATGTATCTAACTCTAGATCACATGCTGTCATAGGATTCTGAGAAGGGATCTAAAAAAAATCTGACTTTGGCTCAATGCATGATTTTTATGAACATGAATAAAATCTTTCTAACTTCAGAACATAAAGGCTCTGATGGGATCCCCTTAATCTCGTACGTAATCCCTCATAACTATCTGTGGGGTTAGTTTGAGAAAACTCTATCTGTAGGAATTTGAGCTTCACTATATTGGTTACCTTAAAAAATAAGGCAGAGTTGACATGATTGAAGCAAGATGAGGATCTGTATAAGTTTCTTAGAGAAACTTTCTATAGTATGATCCGAGACACGAAAAAAGGGAAATATTTCTTAAATGCCCTGTAGCCTTTAAAAGAAAAGTGCAGATGTCTCTATATTATTTTGTATGACTCGACTAGACACAACTTCATAGTCACTTTAGGACACTTGAACTCTGGGATCTGATATCAAGTTCGTCATGATCCGAGACTACCCCTAGTCGTAAAACGGTACCTAAAACCATAAGTGATCCCAAGCTAACCCATGAACTGACATGATACTTGAGCAACTGATTAAGAGTATATTAAATAACTAGATTTATTGTGCGGAAACATAATCATGACAAAATCTGAGTAAATATAATGCTGATAAAATTTATAATTTGATAAATTGAAGAGAGAACTAAAATTTATATTTTATGACTCTGACTGACTATTTATGAAGCCTCTACCATACTAACTATAGATAGCTGGGACATGTATCCAACTATCACTATTTAAAAAATATGAATAGTATAAGATAGAACACGAACTACAACTGATTGGAGTCCCTAAAATAGGAGAACTCATTACCTGATGGCTGAAAGCTGCAACAGTCTGATTTTGATGCATAGGCTATAACTGGTAACTATATTATGAGATAATATAACACATAGACATATATGTGGATAGTACTTTTGGAATGTACTGAGTAAGTAGGGGTGAATGCAATAAGTAAAAATGATTCCATATGTAATCTTAAAACATGCATGCTAAGTGCAAGTAGACTCACCAAGAGACTGAAATGAACTGAAAGCTAAAGTATCTTAAAACATGAGTAACAAACATAATCTGATAAGCTGGTGAATCACTACACTTAGTTTCTAAAAATCTTTACTGTGGTAGGATAAGTAGAACTGAAGCTGGGATATGGTAAAAAAAAGTACTATATGTAATCTCATGGAAAGTTGAACATGCTGTAAAAGCTATACTGAGGATCATATATGGATACTGACATAAAAAATATAAACATGTATAATTGAGAATACAAGACCAAGCATAGCATGTACTGACATGACCTGAATAACATGAATGACTGATATCTGAATACTGGATAACTTATATCTATATACTAATTAACTGATTACTATATACTGATTAACTAATATTTGAATACTGATCATGAAAAACTGAACTGTACTTAGTTTGAATAACTGAACTGAAACTGTGGGATACTTGTGTATATGAGGTAAGGACTAACTAATCAACATGAGATAACTGAGCATAAATGCATGAAAACTATAATATCTGAGAATGCAATACTAAGTGTATATCTGTTATGTCACTGAGACAATCTGTAATCTGAAAGACTAAAATCTATATAACTGAATATCTAAAAGTCTGTACACTTAGTCAAGCAAACCTGAATAGAAAATACACTAAATATTGTACTGAGACTGTGGGACCAACATAAACTATGTGAGCTATCATGGAGTCCAATATCTGACCCACATTGAGGGGGCCTGTTCTATCCTTGCCATCAGAATAGAACCTGAACTGTAGTGATCACTAAACTAATGTCCCAAAGGACTAGGGAGTCAGTCCTAACTGGTGGGTGACCACCAAGAGAGTGTCAGTCCTAAACTGGCGGGTGTTATCTCATAATCTTATGCTAGCTACTTAGTTCTAGAACTTAGGGACTGCTACTAAGGACCCAGTCCTAACTGGTAGGTGAGCCCCCATCCCTAGGTTTGCTTGGTACTAAATCCTACTTCCAATTGAAAGACACTAAATACTAACTGGTGCATGCACTGATAACTGATAACTGATAAGCTCAGGTCATGATATTTTGAAAATAACAATGCATACGGATTCTGGGGTAATTATTAACATATAAACTGATAATGCTCAACATGATCATGGTGTTCTGACTATGTTATTAAAATCATGATCTGACTGACTTGTTATTTGAAAAATGAAAATCATGTAAAATACGTAGGTTTTGGGTATTCATAACCCACCAGCACTGAATGAGTATAAAATGTGATATCAAACTTGAAATACTGTAATAACTGATTATGGTTCAAAGACCCAAAAATATAGACATTTCTTCAAACACTTGGGAATCATGAACTTGAATAAGGAAATGTCTTAATACATGGGAAAACAACATGATTACATGGCTAAATTCATAATTTGATATTATAACATGAAATAAATTGAACATGATATGGGAAATCGAAACTTGAGACATGAGATAACCAATTTTTTCATGGGATCATACTAGGACATAAATTGAGTTAGATTATTAAGGAGAAGCATGATTTAAATGCATCTTGAACATATACAAATTTATAATAATGGAAAAGTTCATACTTTAATTGAAAATAAGGTTTTTCTGGGCTTCATGGGTGAAAGGGGACCCATGGATGAACTCCCATATACTTTAAGCTTCTTAACTCGGGAAAGAAACACCATTCTTGAATGTTTTTTTGAAGATTCTCAAACTTGGGAAACTTGAAATCTTATGTTCTTGAGAAAAAATCTTGAACTTTCTTCATGGGGAAAGGGGAGGGCTTTTACGTGAGAAATTTTAAGGAAGATGGGGAAATAATGCTTTTTTAGGTGCTATAAATCATCCTTTGGACATTTGGGTTGAGGGAAAAGTACCAAAGTACCCCTTGACCCTTAAGAAACTAAAATAGTGAAGGAATAAACCTTGGGCGGTGCCCTCTTTATCCCGGTGCACTAACTCGGGCGGTGCGGGTATATCGCCTTCCCTTATTACCTCTCACGAAAAAAGCCATAAGTTTTTACTAGGGTATTGAATTAAGGAAAAATTGGTATCGGTGGAAAATTGACTCAATTATCTATAATTTGGTGGGTCTTGAGATGCAAAATTCTTCATATATCAAAAGTTATACACGTTCAAAGTAGACCCTTATAGAATCAAATACCAAACTTTGGACAAATCCAAGGCTCTTAGATCAACTTCGTTCTAAGTGATTCCTATGAACATTTTTCACCTCAAAAACACTTCATATCATAGTATAATGATCATGACACATGTATTAACATACAAATTATGGGATTAAAGCTTACACATATAGAATGATGCTTTAAAGTCTTGCCCAAAAATGCGGGGTGTTACATTACCCCTTCCTCATTCTTAGTTCAACTAAATTCATGTTTCAATGAATGGTTTTCATGATTTAGTTGTGGGTATTATTTGGTTTTGAATTATATTTTGGAGTTTTTGGTTATAAATGGTTGGATATTGTTGCGTATCGGGTTTTGACCCTTAGAAAATTTCTTGGAATCCTATTTTTTTGGATCCAATACGACTCAGTATACAAGCCGTATACTGGGGTATAAATAGTAAGGTCCTATCGTGAGCTGACTAGTGTTATTTGGTGGGATGGTTTTGATTATTAGAATGGATACGACTTAGATGTGTGTGTCATAAGGTGGGTTACAAGTCGTATGGTTGACTTATAAGGTAGATAGTGTTTGATCCTCCTGGTGTTACATTCTGCCAGGGATACGGGTCATGGGTACGGATAGTATGCTGAGGTTATGAATTGGTTAGATGAGTTGTGTACTGAACAGTGTCTGATCAAAGGTTAAGTCTTGGTTATGATTGGTGTGTGCCAACCGTAGGGGAGGTTATGACTCGTAAGGGGGTTAGTCGTGACCCTATGTTGGGTTTCTGTAGGATTTAATTTGGGATATTTTGGACATTTCCCTACTTACCTTAATAAGGACCCACGACTTCTGATCCATCTTGGAGGTTATTTACCCTATTATTTTATTCTTAAACACGTAGAAATTCTTTCTAAAATTATCATAATTCTCTCAAGAGCTTTTAGGGAAAAAGTCTAAGGTTTTAACTAAGGGATTACCTTAGGTCTTGTCTTGGTAAATTTCTTGCATCAATCGTCTTGGTTTAAGGCATGATTCTCTTTTCTCACTATATTTTAATTAAGGGCATTGATTTCATGGTTATTTATATGGTTTATTCCATGGTTTTACTATTACATAATTATGGTTTTCAACCATTGATTGAGGGTTTGATGTTAATACTTGGTTATGGTTTTTTATGGTATTAATTATGCTTTTCTATGCATTAATGGTAGGTTTGGACAATTGGATTGCATGGTAATGGAACTTGATTTTGGTTATATTATGCCCTCATTTGATAAAATATTTATGAACATATGTTCATTGCATTGACTTATTTTAATAAAACTCTTGCTTATTTTTGGCTTACGTAAGTTTAAATGGTTCAAATGTTTTGAAAAGGCTAATTAGTTATGCTTGTGGAGAACATGGACATCACACAAGAGGTTTAATATGGCAAATAGAAGTGCACTTGAATGTCCCCTTTAATCAAAATGGTTTAGCTATGGATAATGCTTGCAAGTATAGTGGTATGATGATACCAATGGTTTATTAAATAGACTTGGTTAATAATTGGATAATTGGATTGTTTGCACTTGGTTTTAATTGGACATTAATTACAGAAAGTGTAAGCTAAGCCGTGGAAGGTAGCGATCCCGAGTAGGACCAAAACCTGAAACTCATATTTGTCGATATGAGGGGTCTTCGATGGCCATATGCGAGTGTCACATTTTATTTGAAGGGATGTACTAGTCATCCCAGGGATATTGCCTAGTCGTGCGGCTATACGCACTAAGACCCTTTCAATAGGAGGAGCTGAACCCATATGGCCCGTGGGTGGTAGGATGACTAAGCTACACAATCCAGGTAAATGTTTTAAATACATGATAAACCCAGTTACCTTTCCCAACACTTATATATATGTATGGGTTGTGTACATTGGATGGTTTTACTTGGATTTATAACTGGCATTATTTTATCCTTATCCCGAATTTCATGCTAGTGTTCAAAACCACTAACCTATCTACTGGTGGCTATATACCCATGCTATGCAGGGATTAGAAATTCTACTCCTCTTGCTTACTACTTGATTTGGGGACAACTATCTGGACTGAAGTGGTAAGCTTTCATTTGAAGGCTCCATTTCAGGTTGGACATTCTTAGACGTATTTTTTTTTTCTGGATATTGGTTTTAGCCATGGTTGGGGGCATGTCCTAATCGGGTATTTGTATTCTTTTAGATAGAGGCTTTGTGGTACTTCTGTGGATTGGTATGGGCAGGATCGGTATGAGAGATGGCCTAACATTGGAATAAGCTAGAGGGCCGTCATCATTGGACCATATTGTTGGTTGTTCCATCATTTCTTTGTTTTATATTTTATCATAATATAACTTGGTTTACTTATTTGGTTATGACCTGGTTCATAGGTTTTTTATTTGGTTGGTACAATTGGGTGGATGGTTTGGTACGGTTGGACTCAATAATGCTATCTTGTTATATGTTCGGAATTCAGCACATCTTAGGGATACTATTGGTGATTTGGTTGATTAACAAAGGGTGTTCCCCAATCTTAGTTAGACTTAGGATGCCCATTATGTCTAGATCCCAGTTTGGGCAGTGGCAAATATTGTTTTCCCATGTTTTACTTATGTTTTTTCATATCATAATGTTGGTTTTAACATTGTGGAATGTATGGTAATGGTAAATAGGTTTAGGGGTACCTAGGATTCCCCAAATTATTTGGTTTTGGTTTTGGAAACTATATGGCCTCAACATGTTTGTTAAAATGCCTATGCGAATGATTTTGTCACATGGTTTGACTTTTATTGAAACTATGTATTGTATAATTTGGTAATGGAATCTAAATTAGTTTAAATGATTTTAAATGAATTGGAAAGGCCTTGGTGGCCATGGTTTTGGTTAAATTAAAAATCATGTGCGATACATGGGAATCCCTTAAGGGTTGGCTAATGACATTAGTTGTAAGATATAGTCGGTATGACGATACCACTTCGTAAAGCCTTGGTTAATAACTTCTGGAATTGGTTGGTTATGTGCTAATGGTTTTAATTGGGCAATAATGGCGGGTTGTGTTAGCTTACCATGAAGGTGTGAGTCTGATGGACGGACACTGGAAACTCATGTTTGCTGACGTGAGGATTGGTCATGGCGACCTTAAATTTGTGGGGTACACGGGAATCCCCTAAATTCATTCTTGTATATATGTATCATGAAGGGCGAAGGGTACACGGGAATCCCCAACCCCTATGATATCTCTGGTTTGTGCAACTACACGCACTGGGACCTTTTCAAGGGGTAACACTGGACCCATATATCCCGTGTGTAAATTATGATTGTAATGCTACACAAACCCAGGTTAAAGGTTTAAATGCATGCTAAACCTAATTTTCTTTCCGAACATAGATTATATATATATATGTATGGATATGATTGCATATGGTTATTTAATTGGTTTTAAATATTGGCATTATTTTATCCTTATTCTTGAGTACATGCTAGCGTTCACCCGCTAACCCATCTCCAGGAGCTGTATCCCTACGCAATGCAGGAACCATCCATACTACTTCTCCTGCTCAGTGATTGGATTTAGGGACAACTTTATGTCGGATTGAAGTGGTGAGCTTCCATACTTCGAAAGGCTCTATTTCATGTTATGGTCTTTTCTACATACTTTTGTCATTTCATAGACTTTGGTTTTTGGCTATGGTCGGGGATATCTGCCTACCGAATGATGTTTTTATTATGGATAAAAGTTTTGTGGGACTACTTTGGGTTGGTATGGAAAGTGTCAGTATTGGTGCCAGCCTTGGCATTGGTATTGGTATTGAGGCTAATCACGATTAACTGTATTTGATTTGTGATTGTTCGATTTGGTTATATTATATATATATTTTGAATTTTATTGGATAAAAGGTGTTGGACAATTATAGTTAGGTATTAGGGGTGGTCTCCTAATAGAGTCTCTTTTAAGGGTGTGTAGCACGCCATACTTATAATGGAGAGGCTACAAGGTATTTAGGAATGTTTCTCTTTCTCGTGTTCTATTTTTAAGCTTTGGTGTCTAACTCCTGAAATCTTCTCTAATTCCCATTTGTTCGCTTTTCAGATTATGCCTCGATGATTTAAAGTTCATAGAAACTCCTTTGTCTCAACTGAGGATAATATTGATGGAACACGCTCTACTCATGGGATCCATACTAAATCTAGGGGTCTAGTTCCTAATTGTCCTGGAGTTTCACTGGTTCCCCCTAGCCCTTCTCAAACTCCTTAGGCTGAAGTGATGAATGCTGAGTTTCGTCAGTCTATTCATATGTTGGCACAGTTGGTAGCTACCCAGTCTGAGCATGGTGTTCCTGTTACTCCATCTTCAGAGTCCACAAGGGTTGACCAGTTCATAAGGTTGAATTCTCTGACCTTTACTGGTGTAAAGTTGAACAAGATCCTTAGGGTTTCCTAGATGAGATGGAAAAGATTTTTTATCTTATGCATGTCATGAATGTAGAGGGCATGCAGTTTTTAGCCTATCAGCTAAAAGATGTGGCATACTAATGGTAAGAGGAATGGGATCAGGTAAGGGGTGACATTGATGAGTCATCACTACATGAGGTTTTCTCTAATACTTTTCTGAACCGCTTCTTTCCTCAGGAGTTAAGTGAAGTAAAAGTGGAAGAGTTTATTAATCTAAAGCAAGGTAAGATGTTAGTCAAGGGTTATGCCTTGAAATTTCACCAATTATCTCGGTATGCTCCGAAGTTGGTTACTAGTATGAGGGCCCAAATGAGAAAGTTTGCTTCAGGATTATCTCGTGAGTTGATCCTTGAGAATAAGGCTGCCTTGTTAATCAAGGACATGAATATATGCAGGTTGGTTGTATACATGAGGTAGAGGAAGAAAAGAAGCAGGTTGAGTTAAGTGAGAGGCAGGGAAAAAAATTAAGATTCTCTGAACAGAGGGGTGGCTAACTACAAAGTTGTAGGGATGGTGGTAAGTGGCCCAAGAAGAAGTGGGGAAATTTTGGGTCTTACTCGACGGCTAGTGCTCCCTACCCAAATTTATGGAGTGATAGGAGTTTCCATGGTGGCGATAAATTTAGGGTGCAGGGTGCCCAATCTCAAGCTAGTAGGGCTCAGTCGGCTCCATTATATCCTCTTTATAGATTCTGTGGTCGTTTGCATTGGGTTTCTATGATGAGGGAAGGGACAAGTTCTTCAATTATGGTTAGCTAAGTCATATGCTTAGAAACTGTACTGTTGGTAAAGTTGCCTCTTGTAATACCCCGTGATTTTTCTTAGCTTAAACTCATCTTGAAAATGACAAGGAGTAGCTTCTAGAATGAGTGATTTTTATTTCGTGTGAAATTCTTTAGATTTTACTTTCCATGACGTAGGAAATTTAATTAGCTTTCCAACGATATAAGATTCACCTAAATCTGATAACAGGGTAAGAAGTTATGGCTATTTTAAGTTTCATTCGTAAAACACCATGATTTGGGTCCTTAGCGCGTTGCAGAGAACCATAAAATCATATTTGTCAATTTTCAGTGTCACTCCACGATACTGGTGCGCCGCGCCAGTGGTTGAAATGGCAAACTTAGGGGCTCCACAATGGTAGCGCGTCGCGGAGGGAACCTAATTCCCACTCGTCCTTTTTCCAGTGAGCCACCGCGATTATGGCGCATTGCGGTGGCCACCCAGATCGAGAAAAATAAACATTTTCCAGTTCCATTTAAAAGTTAAAGGGAGATTTTGGTAAATTACCTAACTCCAATCTGTCCAAAAATAGAAGATGTATCAAATTTCAAAACACTTTATGCTTTATTCATCTTTCTCCTCAAAGTAAAACCCTAGTTCATCATACTTCCTCCCTAAGAAACTCAGAATTCCTCTATTAATCTTCCAATACAATTTAAGCTTGAGAAGCCTCAATTCAAGAATTCCAAGAAGCCATCCCCAAAACATCAATAGAGATCCAAGATTCAAGTTCTAACAGCTAGATCATCAAATTAAGGTATATGGGATTTGAACAAGGATAAATATTTCATCCTTGTGCCCAAAACTTGCTTTTAATTTAAAAAGTTATTTAAATTTATATGATTCCCATGAATTTCAAGTTAGGGTTTATACCCATTATCATTATTTGCAAGATTATGAGATTTCCCATGATTTAGAAGTTGAATTACATGACTTTAGTCATATTTCTATGCCTTGTGCAGAAATTTCCAGATTTTAAGATGATTTATGAATGTTTACATTACCAAGTATGAATTTTGAGATGTTTTAACATGATATTGATGCTTGGGTCATTGGACCTCATTTAAATATTGTTGTTTCAAGATTGTTTGTGCTATAAGCACCCCATGACTAGATTATTTTCAGATTTCAGATAACTAATCCACTTTATTTTAGAAGACTTGAGATTTACAGAAAAGTGAAGCATAGCTGGCTTTCTGTAAACCTTTGTGTAAATTTTAAAGTGGATTTCTTAAGATTTTGAGTATGAGATTAGGAGTAGTATTTAGCACTGAGATGGGTAAGTTACTACAGTTTCATACCCTAGAACTACGTGCCAACATAGGATTTAGATTATTCTTACTTCTACGTGGATGACTGAGATTATGATCACTGAGATAAGAGTGTTCTATTCCGATGGCAAGGGTAGAACAGCCCTAACCTTACGGGGACTAGTCGTGGGACACCATGGATGCTCACATAAAGTACATGTCGGTTAGAAGAACCTCCCAAAAGATGTCCCCTACTCTTAACCAATTTTGTTTGATTTGAAGCCTTTAGATACACAGAGTAAGCTTTCAGACTTCACTTAGCCTACGTGATTTGAGAAATAGAACAGAACTATAAATTTTAGAACTAAGTGTGATGGCTCACAAGATTTAGATTACATGCTTTATTATTCTTGCTTTACTTCCAGATTTCAGATTACTCAAGCTTACATGAGTCATTTACATTTAGTATGCATGATTTTATAAACTGTGATGATATTATTTACTTATTGCATACACCCCCATATACTCAGTACATCATCAAAGTACTAATCCACATATATGTCTATGTGCTACATTGTCTCATAATGTAGGTTCAGGTGCTCAGTCTCAGCAACGTGATTGATCTTCAAGCATCTTATCTACATCCCTGTAGTTGGTGAGTCCTCATAGTTTGAGGGCTTAGTTATTCTGATTTCTAAGTTACTAGTAGATATGTATTTACTCATTTCAAACAGTCGAGTCAGCTGAGGCCTATCCCAATGACTCTCTAGATTTAGATAATAGAGGCTTGTCAAACTATTAGATTCAGATTTAGGTCTTTGAGTTAGTATTCAGATTTTCAGCATTATTTTATCAGACTTTTGAGATTTAGTATGATTCAGATATACTTAGAAGATTCAGACAGTTTTCTGCATATATTATGATTTGTCATCTATATTTCCCTATTTTGAGATTCAGATCTAGAAAAGGCAGCCAGGGTCAGCTTAGGACTACTTGTAGCTCGGAGCACCGTGTGGTATCCCGAGAACCAGATTTCAGGGCGTTACACCTCCGGGGAAAACAAGGTTCCTGTTGCATCTTCTTCAACTCTAGCACTAAAGGGTGCATCATCTGGCTCCAACACTGGTCAAAATCCTCTTTCTACCCTTACTACTCGCCAGGAGTCTGAGGCATCGCCTGATATCATGACTGGTATATTATAACTCTTTCTAGTGATATGTATTGTTTACTTGATCTGAGGTCCACTCTCTCTTATGCGCCCCTATTTGTGGCTCTGTATTTTGGTTTTGGTCCCGATATATTTTGGATCCTTTTTCTATTTCTACCCTATTAGGTGACTTTATGATTGCTAAAAAAGTTTATAGGGGGTGTGTGGTATATGCTAGTAACAAAGAAACTTTGTTAGATTTGTTCAAATTAGATATGGTGGATTTTGATATTATATTGGGGATGGATTGGTTTCACTCTTGCTATACGTCTCTAGATTGTCAGACCCATAAGTTGTCTTTAAGTTCTCTAATGAGCTGGTTATTAGCTCCTAAGGGGAGGTTTATATCATATCTTAGAGCTTGGAGATTGATCTCTATGGGTTATCTTTATTATATAGTTTGGGTTAAAGATTCTAACTCGGAGGGTCCTTTTTTGCAATCTGTTCGGTGGTAAATGAATTTCCTGAGGTCTTTTCTAATGACCTTCTCGGTGTTTCTCCTGATAGAGTGATTGAGTTTGGAATTGATCTTGTTTTGGACACTGGTCCAATTTTTATTTCCCTGTACAGAATGGCTCCAATTGAGTTAAAGGAGCTTAAAGAATAGTTAAAGGATCTTTTAGATACAGGTTTTATCCATCCTGATCTTTTAGATAAGTATCATCTTCCAAGGATAGATGACTTATTTGATTAGTTGAAGGGTGCTAAGTTTTTCTCCTAGATTGATCTTCGATCTGGGTATTATTAGTTAAAGATTAGGGAGATGGATATCCCTAAGATAACTTTCTATACCTGATATGGGCATTTTGAGTTTCTAATTATATCTTTTTGGTTGACCAATGCCCTGACGACATTCATGGATTTGATAATTAGGGTCTTCTATCATTTTTTGAATCTATTCATCATTGTGTTCATAGACGATATTTTGGTGTACTCTAAGAGTGAGGTGGATTATGCCAATCACCTCCGTATTGTATTGTAGACTCTAAAAAAACAACAATTATATGCAAAATTTTCAAAATGTGAATTCTAGCTGAACACTGTCACTTTTCTAGGTCGTATCATTTCTAGTGAAGGGATCACGGTAGATCCACAGAAAGTTGCAGTGGTTAAGAAGTGACCTATATCTACCACTCCAATCACTATTCAGAGCTTCTTGGGTTTAGCGGGTTATTATAGGGGGTTTGTAGAGAGCTTTTCTTCTATAGTTGCCCCATTGACTAAGTTATCTCTGAAGAAGGTTAAGTTATTGTGGTCTGATGCGTGTGAGGGTAGTTTTAAGAAGCTAAAGGATAAGATCTTGTTGTCTGATACCTGTGGGGGTAGTTTCAAGAAGTTAAAGGATAAGCTAACTTTGACTCCAAATTTGACTTTGCCTGATGGCACAAATGGGTTTGTGGTATATGTGATGCATCCCGAGTTGGTTTTGGCTATGTGTCGATACAACATGGTAAGGTGATAGCTTACACTTCTAGATAGTTGAAGGTGCATAAGAGAAACTATCCAACTCATTATTTGAAATTGCTAATTATGGTGTTCGCATTAAAAATATGGCATCACTATTTGTATAGAGTGCATATGGACATCTTCTCCAATCATAAAATCCTACAATGTGTGTTTACTCAGAAAGAGCTTAACCTCAAGCAAAGGAGATGGCTTGAGCTGCTCAAGGATTATAATATGAGTTTTTACTACCATCCAGGTAAAGCTAATATGGTTACTGATGCTCTTAGCAGGTTATCCATGGGAAGTCTAAATCATGTGGATAAAGGAAAGCAGGAGTTGATGAAGGACATTCACCATTTGACTAACCTTGAAGTTTTCCTTTTAGACTCTGAGGATGGTGTTGTATTCATTCAGAAAGTGGCACATTCATCTCTTGGTGCTATAATTAAGGAGAAACAAATGTTAGATCCTATGTTGATGAGGATCAAGGGAGATATTGGTGGGCAAAAGGTATTTAACTTCGAGATTGGTAGTGATGGTACCTTGAGGTACCAAGGAAGGTTATGTGTTTCCGACGTCGATGGTTTATGAGAAGGATCTTGGATGAGGCATATGAGTCGCGCTATGTTGTTGAAACACCTTGGCTTTGACCGTTAGAAAAGTCCCTTTGTTGAAGTTTTTAGGCAAGGTATGACTCATGGGTGCTAGTAATACCCTAGGATATGGTTTGGTGTCCTCTCACTCATATGTTAGGCAGTGTAGTGGGGTTTACATTCTATCCAAAGTACAATTTAGACTCTCCCAAGTCATATTATATGGTATTAATCATAAGATGACAAGTCTTGTGATGTCTTGAGCTTGGCCTAGTGTAAACTGTCTAGGATACAGTTTGTAGGGTACTACTCATACCTTGGGGTACGAGTTATGCATGAGTAGTCATATTTTGGATCGTTTTGGGGTCCTTGGTGAGGCATAGGGTACAAGTTAGGGTACCACTTGTACCCTAGGGTATAGTTTAGTTGGGCAAGTCGTACCCTCATTGGAATAAGTTTTTAACTTTTAAGCTGGGGATTTTTTAGAAATTTCCCCACCCCCTAAACCCTTATGATCCACAACTTATAACATTGTTTTGTCCTTCATTCTTTACTTGGACAAGATCAAAATATTTCAAAATCCTCTCAAAACTTCTCTAATAAGATTGGGGCTAAGGTTCTTCAAATAGGCCATCTAGAGGCTTGAGAACCAAGAACCATCCGTGAATCTTCGTGTATAAGGCATGTGACTCTTTTCCCTCATTGTTAGTTCCAAAATCATGTGTTTTAAACATTTATTATGACTTGTAAATCGTGGTTTTGAAATTAAATTTTGAGGTTTTTGATGCCTAGTGATGAGTAATGTTTGCTCTCTCTCAGACTTGTGTTTATACATATTTTTGGCGATGATTTACACATGTGGGTGCTTGCTGGTTGTGGTTTAATAAATGGGTCATGAGTAACCCTAAGCTTGGTGATTTCTACTTTGATTTTTGCCTTGGTAAAGGCATTCCCACAAGGTGTTTGTGAGAATATCTAAGAGGAGTAACTAGTCACATGTTAATGATGTTGTGAACTAGGGAAATGGTCTAATAAGCATGAACGGTTGATAAATGATATAATGAGTTAATTGGTGACTTTGGTGGTTTGCTTGGTTAAAAAGGGTTAGAGTCCCTAAACATGAAATTGAATTGTGTTTTGAACTAAAGTGTGGTATAAGAATGCTAATGAAGAATGAATGGTTTTGTAAGGGTCTTAATGACCATGAATTGGAATGAATGGTGATTTGAATTAAGGCATTGGCCTATTAAAGTGATTGATTGAAAAATGGTTCCATAGCGACCTTGTGGTCATGTATGGTGTTGAATTGTAGCCTCGGTGGCTTGAATTGTTTAAATGGGTTAGTGTCCCTAAATATTGAATTGAGTGGACGTTAATGCATCGACAAAGGGTTAGAGTCCTAATGTCAACTAGTAATGGTCACAACGGCTTATGGTTAGAGTTCACTTGCTTAATGAAATGACTTGTGGTTAGAGTCCACTTGCTTAATGAGATGACTTGTGGTTAGAGTCCACTTGCCAAATAAAATAAAATGGCTTGTGGTTAGAGTCCACTTGTTTTATAATATAGTTTGGGGTTAGAGCCCTCTTGCTTAATATGATTGGGGAAGTTCAATCCTCCTAAACTATGAGGGTGGAAGGTTAGAGTACTCCACTATATATCTCATCATTGAGTACTTTAAGATGCATGCTAAGTCTTGATTTCCTTTGTTCGTCATGTTTTGTATCTATGTATATCTACACATGTGCCTATGTATATAAATGTAGTTGTACATGATGTTTTGACTTAGTTTTTAATGATAATACTATTTACTTCTTATCCTTGAGTTACATGCTAGTGATCCAATGGCTAACCATCTTCGAACATCATATCCCTAGGCGAAAAGGGGCTGAAGCTTCATCTTCTCTTCCTGCGCAGTGACCAAGTATTTGAGCGATTCGTGTGTTGACTTTGAAGTGGTGAGCTTTCCTACTTCGGAAGGCATACATTTCATGGTCTTTCTATCTTATGTCATAGACTTGTTTAGACTTGGTGTTGGATATTGTCGGGGCATGTCCTAACATATTTTGACATCGGATTTATAGAGGCTTTGTGGATGATTGTAGACTTGGGTATGTTGGATTAGTGTGTTGACATTTATGGATTGATGGATGCTTATTAAGTTATGATTATTAGTCTTGTTTCCACTATCTTGTTATATTATCAAAGCTCATTCGACACTTGTGGACTGAGAGATGGTTAGGTCGTGTTGATGGGGTGATCTTCGATCCTTATTGGGCTTGAGATACCCATTGTGATAAGGCTCAATTTTGGGTCGCGTCAGGTGTTCTTCCTGGTTTGACAAAATTGAATCATTATCTCAAGGAGATGTATTGGTGGAATAATATGAAGAAAGATGTAGCTAATTTTATGGCCAAGTGCATGGTGTGTCAACAAGTAAAAGTTGAGCACATGAGGCTCAGATGCTAGTATTAAGAAATTGAGTTGCCAGAGTGGAAGTAGGAAGTGCTCAACATGGATTTCGTTAGGATCTTCCTTAGTCTCAGAATTAATTTGATTCAATTTGGGTCATCATAGATAAGATGACAAAGTCTGCTCACTTTTTGCCAGTGAGGACTAACTTCTCTGCTGAGGATTATGTGAGGTTGTATCTTTATGAGATTGCAAAGTTGCATGGGGAACCCATTTCTATAATCTCAGATCATGGTACACAGTTTACAACTCATTTTTGGCTATCATTTCAGAAGGGTTTGTGGACTAAGGTGAGTCTTAGTACAACTTTGCACCCGCAGTCAGACGGGCAAGTAGAAAGGAATATCCTGGCATTTGAGAACATGCGTGTGTGATTTACTATGGTCATAGTTAGGTTGATAATTTGCCTCTTGTAGAGTTTACTTATAACAATAGCTACCACTCTAGCATTGGGATGGCTCCATTTGAGGCCTTGTTTAGTAGAAGGCATAGGTCTCCTATTGGGTAGTTCGAGGTCGGTAAAGCAGAGATGTTTGACTTGGATTTGGTTCACCAAGCCATGCAAAAAGTAAAGTTGATTTGGGGTAGGCTTAAGTCAGCCTAAAGTTGTCAAAAGTCCTATGCATATGTGAGGCGACAAGAGTTAGAGTTTGAGGTTAGGGATAGGGTGTTCCTAAGGTTGTTTCCCATGAAGAGAGTGATGCATTTTGGGAAGAAGCAGAAGTTTAGTCCCTGGTATGTTGGTCCTTACTTGGTCTTAAGAAGGATTGGTAAGGTTGCATATGAGCTAGAGTTTCCTTCTAGTTTGAGGTCCATTCTTCCAGTGTTCCATGTTTCTATATTGAGAAAGTGGATGGGTGATTTGTCTAAAATTATGCCTATCAAGGATATTGGTATTTCAGATTCTTTATCTCATGAGGAGGTCCCGGTTGAGATCTTGGATCGGCAGGTTCGTCGGTTGCAGACCAAGGATGAAGATTCGTTAATGTTTTATGGAGGAACCAGAAGGTTAAAGAAGCTACTTGAGAACCAGAAGAGGACATCAAGTTTAAGAATCTGTTCCTGTTTTCTACTCTGGGAATTCGTGCGGAAGGTATGTGTTCTTCATCATACTTTTGTTTTCTAACTTAGTTAAAGAAAGTACAGATTTCCTTGCTTCTTTGTTTTCCAACTTAGTTAGAGGTTGGAATAGAGGTGTTGGGGTTTAAATCGTGCTTGTACTACCTTGTTCCATCATCCGAGGACGAATGATCCAAGTGGGGGAGAATTGAAATACCCGGGGTTTTGATCTGTAGATAATTTCTTGAGTTTTTAGCTTCTGGATATCATACGACTTGAGGGTACTTGTCGTATGATGTAGGTATGATTTAGGGGTTTTGGTCGTATTTTATTCAGTATTGTTTTGGTTTTTTACTGTCTAAGGTACGATTAGATTCCATACGAGTTGTATGGATATAGGACGAGTAGTATAGTCCAATTCGTATGTTGGACAATGTCCAACCCCTCTTGATTCTGATATGGGTATGGTTTATGGGTGCTACTCATATATTATGGGTACGATTTGTACAAAGGGAGTCGTATGTGGGACAATGTATGATGTCCAACGTTCACTCTAGGGTACGAGTGGTGGGTACCACTCGTATGTTGTGTGTATGAGTTAGGGGGGGGGGGAGTCGTACCCTCCAACACATATTTTTCAGCTTTTAAGATGAGGGTATTCTAGATATTTCTCAACTTTCCCAACTTAAAACCTATGCCTTATAACTTTCTTAGGGCATCATTATCTATCAACAACACTTCAAATAGACTCTCAAACACTCCCAAATTCGCAAGGTCAAGAACACTTAGGGTTTTTATCAAGCGTATCAATTGGGGCTTTCAAGGGGTGGTTAGCAACAGTGTAGAGATGATTTTGGCCAGTGTCAGTACTTGGAGTGGCACCCTTATGTGTAGGAGAAAAAGAACTGGCAACCGGGACCTTATTAGCTCTATTGCTTACCCTTCCCAAAGAACAATCTCGCTACATATGACCATGCTAACCATAAATATTGCATCTATTTCTCCCCTCCTCATAATATCTATGATGAAGCTGCACACAAAATCGACAAGAAGGATAAGGTGGGGCTGACTAAGCTCCACTAACCTGGGACTGGGAACCTTGTACCTTAAGACCACTGCTAGCCTTAAAACAACGATCACCAGAAGGCTTAGGATAGGGAGAACTAGCTGTCGAATATGAATTTCCCCAATTATTCTTCTTAGTCCATTGCCTACCATCTCTTTCACTATTTTGCTGACTTCCACCCTGCTCTGAATATCTAAACTTTTTGTTCCGCTTCTCTCCAATCTCCACCTGGTTTTTCTTTTAATCCACCACTTGCTTTACATAAAACACCATCTTGGAGATTTCCATATCTTTATTCAACATTGCAGCCTTACACTCTAAGACCAAATCACGAGACAAACTAGAAGCGAACTTTCTCATCTGAGACCTCATATTAGACACCAACTTCGGAGCATAATAGGACAACTGCTGAAATTTCACGGCATACTCTTTGACACTCGTCTTACCCTGCTTCAAGTTCACCAAATTTTTGGATTTAGACTTCCTTAACTCCTGAGGAAAGAAGTGATAAATAAAAGCACCTGAAAACTTATCCCACACCACCAACTCGGCATTATCACCCCTCTTCACTAACCACTCCTCATACCACTAGTAAGACACATCTTTCAGTTGATAGGCAGCAAACTTCACACCCTCTAAATCAGTAGCATGCATCACCCTAAAAATCTTCTCCATCTCATCTATAAACCCCTGAAGATCCTCCTTAACCTTAGATCCTATAAAGGTTGGGGGATTCAACTTAAACTATCCAACCCGAGTGACCTCAGATGAACTATCAACAAGACCAACATGATCAGACCAAAGAGACTGTGATACCACAAATTGGGCAAGCATATGAATAGAATGAAGAAACTCTGTATTAGAGATATCTCCCTGAGGAAACTGAGCATAAGTATCACCAGCTTGGGAAGCTGGAGGAGGACTAGTGGAACCCTACGTGGAGTAGTATAGTTAGGAGCGGGGACCCTAGATTGAGTCTACACTCAATAAATAGGGTGAGTTCCCTCCACATATTCCACAGTTGGGTTAGAGTTCCAGCAATGTTTTTGCGACCATCAGATCTTTGAGAAGGCATGATCTGAAAGGCGAGTAAGTCAGGAGTTAGAGAAAATTCAAGGTAACTAGACTCTATATCCCAAAATAAAAAACAAGAAATGGAAACAATCCTATATGCCTCATAGCCTCTCCCTTATAAATGTGGCATGCTACACATCCATAAAAGGAACTCTACTTGGCATAGCTTTATGGATACCTAAAGACCCTGAAACGTGCTTTTATACCAAGCTTGTCACAGCCCAAAATAGGGCCTATTCATGACGAGTATCTCAAGCCCCCGTAGCCCAGAGACCACCCCCTTTGCTTGACTCCAAAGCAAATATATGAATATAGTGGAAGACAACAAAAATATTAATAGAGATAAATGAATTAAATAAAACATAAGAGTCAAAATAGAATGACCAATCAACCCAACACTTGTCAACAAAAGCCTCTAAAACCAAAATACCAAACTAAATCGGGATATTCCTCCGACTATGACAAAATAAACTTCAAATAAAATACTAAGACAATAAAGAAACCAGTGAGATGACAGGGCCTTCTGAAAGATGGAGGATCACCACTTCACTATAGATCCATAGAAATATCGAATCACCTAGCATTCCACGTGAGCAATTTAAAACCCTTCATACCCTACATCATGAAATAATGTAGCATCTAGGGACGATTAGTGGGGCAAGCACTAGTATATAACTCATGGAAAAAGATAAAATAATCTCCATTTACCCAAAACCAGTCAAAAATCATATGCACAAGATTTATAAGTACATATATAGGATGTCAGGATAGGGAAAAGGGTCATGAATATGAGATTTTAAAGTATTAACCTAAACTATATAGCTCGCTCCATCCTAAATGGGCTATATGGGTCTATTACCCCCTGCTGGAAGGGACCCAGTGTGGGGTAGCCACACGAATGGAGGAAAAACTGAGGAAAGGCTAAAGACACAAAGGATATAGCATTCCTAAAATATATATAATGTGTGCACCAAGCACACGGTCACATAGACCTCCAACTCCAGTAAATGTGGTTTTCAATGTTGATCCCCCCAAGACCTATACCATCATGGTGAGATACACAATTCTCTTTAAACCCAAATTAAAATAGTAGCAAATAAACCAACTATTAACCCAGGAGTCATTTATTAAGGCATTTACCAACATGGTATCGTCATACCAGTATTCTTGTAAGCCAATTCAATCATGCCAAACCAATCAATATAACCAAACTGACTCCCTAGTTCCATTTAAAATCTAATCCATGGCCACCAAGGCCATCCAAATCTAGTTATATCTATTTATCCTTTAATGCAATGTAATGGGTTATACAAAAAGTTAAATTATGTGAATGACCATATTTAAAACTAAAATTGTAAAGTGGTTGAGGTTCATGCCATTATCAAGACAAAATTCATCCTATTTAGGGAAACCCATGTCCCCCATTCCATCCATTAAAACAATGCACCAAATCAGTACTAAAAACCATAAATTAAATCGTGAATAATCCAATTAAACCATGGGAAAAGCAATTCAACTAATCACAATCAAAACTTCTCAACCAAATTTGAAACCCATCAATTAAAATACATGAATATTAATTAAATAGATGCTACAATGTAAAAATACAAGTTAGGGATGAAAAACATGCCTGAAATATAGAACAATTTAAAGAGAATTCGAAGTTTGGGGCTTGAATATTGCACTCTCTATAAAACCCTTAAGCTTTCTTGGTTTAGGAGTAAAGAAAAAAAAGTAATGTTTTTGATCTTGAAAATTAATGGAAAAGGGTCACCCAAGTGTTTATAAGTCGTTTAAGTGGTACGAAGACTAAAAACCCCTCACCCAAGTGAAAAAAATAGATGTAATTTACATAGCAGTGTGGCACGCCGCTATCGCGGAGGGTAGCCTCCGTTCCACACCCTTTTCACAGCGGTTATCCTCCATGGAATGCCACTATCATAGAGGATTACTACCTCGAGGTCCCAAAATGACTCCGAATCCCTTCCAAAAATTTTAAAACTTCTTCAAAATACCCTTTTAACATCCCTAAACATAATTCAAGTCAAAAATTGACATTACGTATGCGGGAGGGCCAAAAATAAATTCATTAAAATTTTGTGAGGTCATATAATTTAGTATTGTTTGGTTACTTTATGATTATTCACATTGGTTAGAGGCCTTTAGTATGCTAGTATTAGGACCGCAAAGATTAGTTAGAGGCCTTGAGTATGCTAGTATTAGGACCCTTTCTTAGCTATGATCCTCGAGATGTTTGGTTGGTTCCCTCAGGTTATTACCTTTGAGTTTAGTCCTATATGTATGTGTGTGTGTATATATAGGCTATTTTAAGGAAGAGAAAAGAAGAGGTATATATAAAAAATTCTTTACTTCATAATATTAGTGATATATTGGTGAAATCTATATTCATGTTATTAATCACATGTAAAAATAATGCTATTGATACTAAATACCTATAGAAAGTCTATCATCTTGATTAATCATATAGTATATCACTGTTTACACACATTATTTTTATACAGTAAGTATAAATGATAAAAGACGATGATTGAAGCTCAATCATCGAAAGATATCCCAAAAAAGGTTATGAAAATATCTAATAACCTTAAATAATCTTGATGAAACTATCAATGATTTGGTAAAGGCCTACAAAACAACAGATCAACATCATACCCGTGTAGGAATGATTAAAAATGAAATACAAATGATTAGAGTGAAAGAATATTTCTTATATCTAGAGGCTAAAAATATTATTGATAAAAATATTCTCTATACCACTTAAATGAGCAGTATAATTCACTTGCCGTAGATTTACCATGTTTGTTTACAAATAATTTGTAAGCAATCAACATAGACCCCATATTCGTATCAGAGCCAATGACACCAGAAATTTTTAGTTTTTTGATAAACAAACAAAAATTCTTAGAATTAATTTCCGAAAAAAGGAAGAATTGGTTTTTAAACAAAATATATATTACTATATTATATTTGCAGAAGTGTACAAAGATTCTTTAAAATCTCAAAAGAAAGAAATTTTCATATTAGAATTCTTAATTCAAGAATTAGAATTTAAATATCAACATAATCTGTTTTAAACAAGAATGAAGTATTACAAAATCTTGATGATCTCATAGAAATACATAAACATTTGACTGTTAGGCTCAAGATTATTGAGCTAGAAGTCAAGACTATTCAGTATAGTCTACCTGATAGAATTACTGACCTCATTGAAAAAATGATAGGTCTGACAAGGGAGTAGGATAGAAATTTAGAGACGAAATCTTCCTAGAAAAAAATCCCTAGCCTTGATGAAAAAATTATCTCAGAATTTTGGCAAAAGCAAATGGATATAAAAGATCAAAAAATGGAAAAATGGAAGAGGCACCTAACCTCCAAATCAAAGAATCTTCTAAAAAAGAAAAAAATGAATGATCTAGACGAACTAGTCTATGCATAAGAAAATCTTGATCTATCAAATAAAAAATTTAGTGTTCTTATGAACAAAGGAGATACAGGAGGACCATAAGAAAACTTTACTTTTGAAATCCTTTCAACTTCTGGAGTAAAGAATGAAGAAAATAATTTCCCAAAAAAGGAATTAAGAAATTTGTTTTACCAAGGTTTAAAGAAAGTACGGACTTCATTGATTCATTATCACAATGACAATAAGGAAAATATATGCCAAACAGACTCTCATTAGGAGAGGCTGGATCAATCCAGTTTTTAGATTTAGACTATAAAAAAGAACTAGGGTTGGTTTTAGATATTTGGGCAAAAAATCTTGGATTATTTTTCTTACTAGGAAAAGGGATCACCAATACAGATGAAGAAAAATTCATGATTGTCATTAATACGTTTACTGAAAAAGTAAACAACTAGTATAAAGGATTATCCGAAGAATTCAAAAGATAGATGTCATGGAGGGCTTTAAGACTTCCATAAAATAAGGAATAAATCTCATATTATAATTCATAGGATATGAATTCATGGTAAGTTAAGGAGATCTCACTTCTAGTAGAGATAAACTAAGAACTACAACTAAAGAGTTATTAGAAAAACTCAAGATCTGTAAAATGAGTTTTATCTAGAAGTACACATGTGAATTTGAGAAATACTATTACAATATCTTTGATAGCAAGATAGACATGAGACCTTACACAGATAAATATTTTTAGAAATTATCAGGCTTTTTGGTCAGTTATTTCAGAAAAGAATATTTCAAAGAACCTCCAGAAAATAATTCACTCAAAAAAAGAATATTATTCTTAAATCAAAGACTTGGTCAACTTTATATGCTACACACATACAAAGAAAATCTAAAAGACTTAAAACCCAGATATGTTGCAAAGACACAGATGCTGCAACTCAATGAGAATGTGATGAATGAAATGCACTAAAAGACAAAAAAATTGAAAAGAGGGTTTAATAAAATGAAAAAATATTTTCAAGAAAAAGTTCATACCTAGAAAAATGTATTATAAAAAGAAAAAGGACTTCAAAGAAAAATCACAAAAAATGCAAATGTTACAACTATGTAGAAGGTCATAAGAGTTACGAATGTAACAAGAAAAAGGTCAAAATATCAACATTAGATAGAAAAGAAATAGATTAAGATCTAGAATCAAATAACATCTATAGAAAGTGGAGATTTCTATATAGAATTCTATGAAGAATTCTCTGATTCAAGTTTTGATTCGGAATAATGAATCAAGAAATAGAAGAAATCAAAGAAAATGAAGTTGTTCGGGTTATTGAGATCGAAGAACATCAACGAGGATATGCACTAAAAGCAACATTTGATGGAGACATTTTAAAAAAAATTCATGGTTTAAGGCTCAATCTTACAGCAGAATGCAAAGAATGTTTTGTAGAAAAGAAATCTCTTATCATGAGTATCAAGAGGTGGAAAAGCAATTGAAATTATCCAAACAACTGAAATACATACGTAGAATCTTTTGACAAATCTATGGTATACCAGGTATTAAGAAAATATTTCAAAGGAAGAAGAAAAAAGATGAATTATATTTATCTAGGAGGAATCCAAAATTTACTCAAATCAATATTTAAAGAAGAAAATAATTTCACATAGTTATTAACCATTTAGATGAAAGATTCCATAGAAGGAAATCTAGGGATAATAGAAGGAAATTTGGCATACACCAAACTACTATTTACCTACTATCCCAGGTATTGCACATCAATAAAAGATGCTGATTTTAATAATACCTTAAGTCTGCATTTTCAGGTAATAAGAAAGGATATGTTCAAACTAGATAACCATATTATCAACCATATATTACCAGGCTATATACAGTTACCAATCAAATTATGTCAATTTCTATAAAAGTAAAAGTATGATTGAAATTGATCAAGAATGTGCAGGAATTACCAGAATTATTGAAGCGGAAATCCAACAAGCAGATATACCAGATAAATATAAAATACATTTTGTAAAAACACAAGAAATAGAAAGCTCAAACACCAATGCTAAACTTTTCCTAGATTATGGAAGAAATTCCATAAGAAAAAACATATCACCAAAGAATTCTCAAAAGAAAATAAAAACCAATAACACTTAATGTTGCAGGTAGATTATTTAATGGAGGTCCTGATACAAATAGGAGCAACATCAAATCAGGTCGAGAAAAGCATCTTGGACGGATTAACCATATATGAAGTTTTACCATACACCTACAAAACCTTTGAAGGTAACAATTATAGCAGTATATAAATGGTCAAGCTAAATATATAGTTAGATAGTATCAGAATTACTGCTCCATGTTATGTCACTAATTATAAAAATTATTATAACATAATATTAAGAGGCCTATTTCTCAACAGTCTAGATGACTATAATATATGAAAGGAAGGTACAAAAGGAAGGTACAGAATAACTTTGGAAAACAAAACTTATTTTATACCAAAGAAAAATGCCTAGAGAAACCTCCTTTTGAGTATCAGTTTTCATAGAAATTACTGCCTACAATATAAAATTGACTACTTATGGTCAAATTAACAACGGATCTGAACCTAGTTTGGCAAAATTTTTATTTTTACAAATTGGGATACCAATACTACTAACGTTTCAGTTGTAGGTATAACAGGTGACAGAGAAAAGTTGACAAACTGAAAGGAAAATGTAGAAATAATTTTTGGGGTCATAAATTATTTCGATAAAGAAAGTTTATGCTTATGATAAACTCAAAACTGACCTAATTTGGGAAATTATTTTATTTAGCGATTTCAAGATTATCATCAAATGATTTACATGGTTAGTTTTAAAACTCCATGTAGTCATTTTATTAAATTTTCAGGAAAACATAATCCATATGTTTTTTTAAAAAGAAAAAGAAAAAGAAATTTTCAAAAGAAAAATTTCAGAAAATCTAAAATATTATTTTTGCAAATGTCTTATTCTTAAATGGATAAAAAAATAACTTGCAAAAATCTTATGGTGAAAATCCTTTTGAAAGATGGAAAAAAGTCCAGAAGAAATAATTTTAACCCTCAAAGGTCCAAGTATCACTGTAAGAGTAAGACTCATGCTCTCTAATGAAGAAGATAATATCCAAGTATCATTATAAGAGTAAGACCCATGCTATACAAAAAAGAAGATAAAGCTGAATTTAAAGTTCGGATTTAAGAGCTAGTTAACTTAAAGTTAATTAGACCCATTAGAAGCCCACATAGCAGTTCCACATTCATGGTAAGAAATCACGCAAAGCAAAAAAGATGGAAAGCTCAAAAGATTATTAACTATAAAAAGCTTAGCAAAAATTGTGTTTTCGATGGATATTTTATTCCTTTAAAAAACAATCTTATTAACCTTGCTAAAGAAAAAACTTACTTTTTAAAAATTTGACTGCAATAGTGGTTTTTGACAAATAAAATTAACAAAGGATTCAACCCCTTTAACAATATTTAGTACTCCTAATCTTTATTATAAATGGGTAATAATGTCGTTTGGATTAAGAAATGCACCACAAATATTTCAAAGAAAAATAGATAAAATATTTTCTGAAAAGGATTTTTTAATTATCTATATTGATGGTATTCTGATTTGTTCCAAAATATATCAAGAACATCTAACACATTTAAAGATACTCTCTAAAATATGTGTTAAAAATGATGTTATTTTAAGTCAGAAAAAAAGTTAAGATAAATAAAAATGAAATTGAATTCTTTGGAATGATTATTTCAAAAATGGAATAGAGTTGCTGATTCATATTTTCAAAAATATTGTAGATTTTTCAAATAAATTGACAATAAAATAAGAAATACCAAAAGTTTCTTGGTTATTAAAATTATACAGGAGATTTTATTCTAGATCTTGCAAAGGAAAAAAAACTTCTTCAAAAGATCATTAGAAAGTCTAATAGAATAGGATGGACTAAGGAACATACACAATGTGTTAAAAGACACAATGTGTTAAAAACCTTAAAGAAGAATGTTCTAAGTTGCCAAAACTTAGATTATCAGAGGCAAAAGATAATTTGGTCTTACAAATTGATGCGTCAGATTATCACTGGGAAGCGTTACGACAAACAAATTTGAATAAAATTTGTAGATATACTAGTGAAACATTTAATGAAGCAGAAGTTAAATATTCTACTCACGAAAAGGAACTATTAGCAATTTTTAAAGGAATTAAAATGTTTTCATCTTTCTTATTACCCAAGCAATCTATTATCAAAACTGATAATACATAGGTATCAGGTTTGATTTTTAACAAACTCACCTCAGAATCCTAAAATAAATAAAAATAAAATAGAATTCTTAGGAATGGAATAGAGTTGCAGACTCATATTTTCAAAAATATTGTAGATTTTCCAAATAAATTAATAATAAAATAAGAAATACCAAAAGTTTCTTGGTTATTAAAATTATACAGGAGATTTTATTCTAGATCTTGCAAAGGAAAAAAAACTTCTTCAAAAGCTCATTAGAAAGTCTAATAGAATAGCATGGACTGAGAAACATACACAATGTGTTAAAAGCCTTAAAGAAGAATGTTCTAAGTTGCCAAAATTTAGATTACCAGAGGCACAAGATAATTTGATCTTATAAATCGATGCGTCAAATTATCACTGGGGAGCATTACTAAAACAGATTTGAATGAAATATGTAGATATAATAGTGAAATATTTAATAAAGCAGAAGTTAAATGTTCTACTAACAAAAAGGAATTATTAACAATTGTTAAAGGAATTAGAAAGTTTTTAACTTTCTTATTACCCAAGCAGTTTATTATCAGAACTGATAATACACAGGTATCAGATTTAATTTTTAATAAACTCCCTTCAGAACCCCAATACAGAAGGCTACATAGATGGCAGGTTTTATTGTCATTTTATTGCTTCAAAATTAAAAATATTAAAGGATCTAACAACTCTTTTGTAGATTTTCTCTCAAGAAATGTCTAATATGGATAATAAGACTCAAATTTTGGTTAGAAGAATCTTTAAAATAATGATTGAATTGAAGAAACAATCAGCGATAAAAGTTAGAGGCTCTTCAACATTTGAGATGAAATAACTGAATTGTCTGAAAAGGCAAAAAAATTATTACATGAGTTGTATCAGCTTAATTCTGGTCAATCTAAAATTATAGAGGAATTTCAACTCTTTTTTGAACATTTGGACACTCGTCCAAAAAGGAATATCAATACTACTAAGGTGGCAGGGGATTTTTCAACAACACCTAATTTCAAAAATATCTCATCAGTAAGTCTGGATATGCTGAAGTCTGAGTTATCTGACCAAGGCAAAAGCTAGAAAAAAGAAGGGTACCTGATTGACACCAAATCAGCTAAGACTAAAGTTATCTCTTGAAAATTAAAAAAAAGTACTAACAAAACCTCTCATGGAGGAAATTTTTTTATTTTTTTTAGGTTGGAGCTTGTCACCCAAATTTCACAAGGGCCATTTATTGCCTTACGGCTGATAGTGGAGAAATATTCAAAAATTTAGGAAATAAAAAATTTCTATCCACAAATTTCTATACTCTCGGGAGGATACCCTGAATTTAACTCCAAACTATTCAAATTTGTCTATTTAGATAGAATCTGTAGTAGTCCAAATTTGTCAAAAATAATGAAACTACCAACCTTAATTGGTAATAACTCCTAAAAATTACGCTGAAGGAGAAGGCATAAATTGTAGATTCTTTAGCATCTCACTGAATTTCCTAGATGTACAACTTTATTTTTCAACTATTAGTTATATAGTAGTGGAAAACTATAAACAGTCAATGTTAGCGCGACAAGAGTTGACAAAAATCTTCCATATTTAAATAAAAAATGGATTAAGACTCGCAGAGCCATGAAATGAAAGCACGATATAACATTATCAAAAAATATTTTAATGATAATTATAAAGTTCTTGATGGAGATACAAATTCGACTCTAATCACCAAAGGAAAGGCCAAATCTATAATCCTAAAAGAAAAAATTTCTGGACTTAGAACTGCATAGGTTTTTAGCCACAAAAAAAACTTGAGAACTTGCCGGGAAATTTCTATGTCAAAAACACAAAGCTTTGTAAAATCAAGAAATTTGTGTAGAAGAAGACGATGACAATATGTCATAAAATTAAAAAGTAAGAAGCAGACAACCGGATTGATAAAATGTAGACATGTAATGATTCAATAAACGTAAGCACTTACTTCATAAGGCATGCAATTGCAAAAATGAAAAGGATAGCAACAACAAAAGAAGAATCTTATCTTCAGAGATAAGAAATCTTATCATGTCGATCATTATTGAAGGATCAAAAGAAAAATATGCAATTTTATAGTGATATCCCCATAAAAAGCATAATTGTAATTTTACTCATCCTTTTATCTATAAAAGGAGAGTAAAAAATCCTTAGAAGATAGACTACATTTTCACTATCATCCTTAGAGAAAAAATGTTAGGAATTTTAGAGATAAAATAAAATTACTTCTCCCACCAGGGAAAGGTATCCATAGTAATATTATGAATATGTAGAAGAAAAATCTAAATATAAGATTTTTATTTATGTATTATATTATAAAATAAAGAACTTTATTTTGTACCCACTTTTCTAAATTTTCAAATAGTTCTAAGTAAAGATTTTGATCTTCATCCAGACAGAGGAACAATAAGAAAGTAGTCATAAACAAGGCACTCGTAAAGGCAAAAATATTGTTCATTGCCCAACGGAGAACTACTGTGGTAGTGATAAGGCTCTTTTAAGGAAGAGAAAAGGAGAGGTATATATAGAAAATTCTTTACTTCATAATATTAGTAACATATTTTCAAAATCTATATTCATGTTATTAATCTACATGTAAGCATACTGCTATAGGTACTAAGTACCTATAGGGAATCTATCATCTTGATTAATCATGTACCTATAGGGAATCTATCATCTTAATTAATCATACAACATATCACTATTTATACATATTATTTTATACTTATATATATATACTTATCTATATGTATGTATGTATGTATGTATGTATATAGTATTATCGTATATCCCTATCTTTCGTTATCTATTCATATTGTATATGTACCGTTTTGCCTTGTATTACTACTATATATCCTTCCTTCACTCTTCATTAATTATTGGATAGTGATACACACTATTGTACTTTAGTTCCTGAATATCGTTAGAATAGGATAGTTTATACTTATTGCTCTATTCGTATTCTTATGTTTAGTTTTTTGGAGCAGTTTATATTCCTGCTTTATATATTATTTATTCTTGTTATATTTAGAGTTCAATTGGTCGATGCCTACTAAGTACCTTGTGTTTGGGACTCACACTACAATTCTGTAGCCTGCATATCATAATATGAGTTCTCATTGTTGATGTGTGCATCTTGCAGAGTAGCCATGAATCAAACATTTGAGGTGAGCTTTAGTAATCAATTATTTTTTCTCTCCCTCTTTTTGTTAGACTGATTTTTATTTTGTATTCAAAGACGTCTTTGTGCATATACTTATTTTATATTTCACTTTGTACTCTAATTATATTAGAAGCTCTTGTATTGATTTCACTAGGTCTTGTGATTGCATTCTATTTTTATCTTTAGTTAAATTATTTATAATATTTTCTCTAGTTCTCTTGATAGTCAATTACTAGTTATTCTAGACTATGGGTTGGCTTACCTACTGGTGGGTTATAGTAGGTGCCATCATGATCCGAGAAATCGAGTCGTGATAAATTAATATAAAAGCCTAAGTTTACTGGTGTGTGGGTATAAGAGCCTAAGTTTACTGGTGTGTGGGTAGAAAAGCTAAGTGTTTAGTAGAGTCTTGTGGATTGGTATGGAGACATTTGTATCCTATATTTGAGAGGCTATAGGGCATTCTTAGGAAATTCTACTATTGACTCCTTGTCATTTATCTATACTTTAGGTTTTCGATAGATATAGACAAGACTTCTACCTATGATACCAAAGTTTTAGGTTAGTATTGAGCTAGGTATTACAGATTAATCTCGAATATATTCAGTGTCAGCTAGAGAATTTGGGGCCAACACGGGATTTGGTAGATTTTGTGACCACCTCAACTTTTCAGGACCCAGTGATAGGGATTTCGAGTATTTAGTAGATATCTCCTAGACTAAGATGATTTTTGGTTTATCAAGTGGTTATCAAATTAGAGTTGGGTATGTTAGCGTTCAGCAGAGTTCTCTGTCTACTTTAGAATATGAGATTGGGTTTCTTGAGTCAGCCACGTATACTCCTATATTATATCTTTCAAAGCTTGAGTTGGTGCATGGATTTATTAGAGGACTGACTTTGCCCCACCACTTGGTATCGGAGCATTTGGTAGCATCTAGGTTGGCTTTCCCTCAAGTTTATAATCATGAAAGGACCACAGAGGGGGCAGGTATTGATGCATATAGAGGTGGCAATAGGAGGTCATATTAGCAGTTCAGTATTAGTAGTATTCTTTCTAAAGGTAAAGATCCTCCGAGTTGAGGTTAGTATCATTGGAAGCTTGCCAATTCTGTGTAGGTAGAGTTCTCGTAAGACACTGTAGAGTATTTAGTATAGAAATTCAGGCCATGACAGTCATTCTAAGTTAGTAGGTATGGTTTATCAGAGAGTCCTAGGGTATGTATGGACTATGAATGACACGGCCCAAACCGCATCCTAGTCGTGACGGGTATCTCAAGTCCAACCTAGACCGGAGACCACCCTCAATGCCCAACCATTAACCGCCTTGTACCCTATGTCAGATGAATTCTGAACATATAACAAGTTATAATAATATAAGTTTAAAGATAATAAATGAAGTCTAAAGCAATAGCCAAATAATCACAACCAAATATCCAAACAATACCAATCTCAATGCCATTATTAATACCAAGGCTGACACCAATACTGACACTGCCCATACCCATAGTAGCCCGACAAAGCCTCTAACTAGAATCAAATAAAATCTAGTCGAGACATGTCCCTGACCATAGCCAAAACCAAAACCAAAGAAATAACAATAATAAAAATAAGTCCATAGAATTAAAAGGGGTCTTCTAGAGTATGAAATCTCACCACTTCAATCTGACTCAAAATTTGTCCTTGAATCCAAATAACTCATCAAGAGAATAGTAGTATGGCTAATTCCTACATCGTACGGGGCTGGATGCAGTGTTCGAAGACGGTCAGAAGAGTGATGCTAGCATATACTCAGGGATAAGATAAAATAATGCCATCAAATTAAAATCAAATCATTAACCATATTCAATCACATGTACACATACATACATATATATATATATATATATATATATATATATATATATATATCATGTTGGGATAGGGAACAAGGTTTAACATGCATTTAAAACTTTTACCTGGGTTGTGTAGCTCTGTCATCCTAAAGGCACCCACAGGCTATATAGGTTCAACTCCCTCTGCTAAAAGGGCCCTAGTGCATGTAGCCACACATACTAGAGAAAAATCTGGGATGACTAGTACATCCCCCAAAATATAAAGTATGACATCATGAACATGGTCACCATAACCAAACCTCACATCGGCAAACATGAGTTTCGAGTATCGTTCCCCCTGGGTCCTCCACCTTCCATAACTTTTCTACACACCCACCTTTAAGCCCATATTAAAACCATTTAAACATTCCCAACCTTTTACCAAACAGTATTTTAATTAGGTATTAACTATTGGTATCGTCATACCAAAATTAGAGCTTGCAAGTCTATCCTTTCATACCCTACGAAATCATTAAACCAATATTGACTCTAAAGTTTCCAATTAAACCAAAACCATGGCCACCAAGGCCTTTCCAAAATCATTTTGAAATCAAGCCAAACCAATTCAAGTTCTATTACCATTTATGCAATGCAAGTATTCTAAGAATAGTCAAACTATGTGACAATCATATTCATAGGCATTTTCACAGACAGGATGAGGGCACATGAGTTTCAAAACCATAAATAAGTAATCTGGGGGATGTATAACACCCCGAAATCCATTTACTATTACCATACATCCCACAATGTTCAAAATTATATTAAAGCAAGGAAAAACTATAGTTAAACCATGGGAAACATTATTCAACCATGAAGATCCAAATCCCCAACCTTTATTTCAAACCATAAAAATACCATGAAAACCATACATTAAAACACATGATTTTAGTGAAATAACAGTGTGGTAGAAGTAACATAGCTTAGATACCAAAAAGTACAGAAAGAAACCACCCTTGAAATCCTTAATTGATTATCTTGAAGAAACCTAGCTTTTAGTTGAACAAAGAGTTTAATAAGATTTTAAGAGTATTTAATTAGGAAAAATATGTTAATGAAGTCCCAAAAGGTGTTTTAAGTCATGGTGTCAAAGGGACTTAAAATGAGAAATGTCTAAAATACCCCTAACTTAAAACTGTAAAAAAGCAGTATGTGGTTATGAGTTGACCCTTTGACTCATGACCACAACATATGACTTGTACCCTTAAGTTGTAACCAAGATAGTGAGTTGGACACCTCTACACTATCCACCACACGACTCCATGACACCATTTGTGACCTGATAATATGACTCGTATGGTCTAGGCGTATCCAAGACAGAACCCAAAGGATTAGACACTGGACAACATATGACTCAACCCCACCACTCGTACCCTATCCTCACAAATCTTAGTGAGACACTCGTACTTAAAGCCAAGTCAAGTCACTAAGTTTCTAATTTGATTAAGGATCGTCCTAATGACTCGTTACCACCCATAATGACTCGTACCACCAAGTCGTAACCATAATAGAAACCTAACTACCATCCATTGGAAACCCTATGATTTGTGTCACCTGACCTATACCCACACCATACGACTCATATGATGAGTCATTATAAGGACAGTGAGCTCAAAGTTTAGGAAATTTCCAAGGTCCAAAATCCAAGGTATTTCAGTGAAGAGGTTGGTAATTGGTCTAGGGAATGCCTCAGGCATGAGATGATTATTTATATAGGATCAACACATGGTCATCTCTAGCATAGATCTCCTAAGGTATGTTATGATTGCAAGGAGAATGATCACTTAAGTAGAGAGCATTGGTTGTTTAGCCAGTTGGAGATGTCTCGTGTTACTCATCAAGTTAGAGATTTGGGTTTTTTTTAAGACTATAAAAAGACCAATTACTGGCCCAAAGAGTATCTACATGTGGTATTATTTGTCATTCAGCTCATCCAGATCAGTCATATAGAGTTGTGGCACCTTCAATTAGAGGTAGTGCACTTAGTGCCTTAATTGGCAATTCAAACGCTCAGTCTAATTTGGACACTCAGATTCATACTTTTTTAGGAACGTCAGGACTATGACTTTGGATTCCATTAATATAGGTGTATGTGATATGGCTTTCTATCTTTTGAGTTTCTATTTGAATCTGTGTTGGGATTTTCATAGCCATCAGTGATTTTATGCCTTGATGTTACTATATTGATTCTTGTAGCCTCTGTGTAGATTTTTTATGCTTATGTGTCTACCCTTGTACATAATTTCTTTTAGTAGTAGATTAAGTGAACTAGTATTGTGATTTACTTAGGGTGTAGCTGTTGGGTTAAAGTCCCTTTTGTTTAGAATATTGGTCTTTTTATGATTGTATAAAGGTGATGGTTGTTGTTTTCATTTTTATACCACCTGCCCTTTATATTTTTGTTATTATTGTCATTATTTGACATTTATACTTAGAATCTCCCTTCCTCGTGATTCTTATTCATTGGCTTTGGCGGCTTACTCGATTAATTATTTTTAATCTTTTATTAAGGTAAGGTTTGTTGTTTTCCTCCCCAGTTAGAATAGTTAGATCAGTTATTAATCATTAGTGAAGGTAGGTTGGCCTTCCATGGTTTTATTGTGGCTCTAGAGTTGGCAATTAGTTTTGTTTCCCATTTATGATGTTGAAAAGTTGTAATACCCCGTACTTTTCTTAGTCTCGTTTAGCTCTAGTGTGTCAAGGGTCAACTTTATAAATGTATAACTTTTGATACATGTAGAATTTTTCATATCTAGACCTACCAAAGGGTAGATAATTGAATTAGCTTTCCAACAATACCAATTACGCTTAAATCCAATACTCGGGTGAGAAGTTATGGCATTTTTAATGAGAAATAGTAGTCCACTGTGATAGCACCGCATCGCGGTGGAGGGCAGATTTGCAATTGTCCATTTTCTAGTAGCTCACCGCGATTACACCACGTCACGGTGAAGCCCAAAATCCTGTTCGTCCTTTTTTAGTGTTCACTGCGATTGGCTAGTGTCACAGCAAAAATTGTAGCGGAGTAGACACCGTGTCGCGTTGGAGTGCAATTTCGCACTCGTCCTTTTCCAATGATGCAATGTGATAGCACCGCGTTGCGCCAGAGCTCAAAATAGCACTCATCCATTTTCAAGTGAGCCACCAAAATTGCAGCATGTTGCGCTAAGGCCCAAAATTGGGATTCTAGTTTCGAGCTTAAAATTTCAAAGGGAAATTTAGTCTTTTCCCAAGACCCCAAATTGTGAATAACAAGGAATTAAACCTATTAACTAAAAAAATTACAAATGTTCTCTAGTTGGAAAACCCTAAACTTTATTTGCCTATTTTGCCATCAATTAGGCCGTGATGGCCACCACGTCCGGTGGGGATAACCCACCGAAAAATCATAACAACAATAAAAAAGCAGACATAATTAATGTAGTTGAAGCCTCTGTGGAGAGATCATATGCTAATATATTGAAACCAAAGAAGAGTAATGTTACAGCGAACAAAATTTTGCCGAAGCCAGTTGTGATGTTACATGGAGAACCTAGCATTACAGGGAAATCCTAAAAAATAAAAAATTTGATTATACAAGAGAATTTACAATAAATTATTATTGGAAAATTCTTTTATGGTGAACCTGACATAAGTGAGTTGTGGAAACATATACCAGTTCAATATGCCATTAAAGGAGACTGCAATATTGGAGTTTTAGATGCACGACACATTCTCATTAGGTTGAATATACTTGAGGATTATGTCAATCGCATGTCCACAATAGCGTACTATATCAAAGCCAAGGATAGATATTGGCAGATGCAAACATTAAAATGGGATCCATGGTTTGAGCTCGACGTTGAAACCACGATAGAAATTACATGGATTCCGATGCCAGGTTTACCTTCAAAATTTTTTGCTAAAGAAGCCATATTTTTAATAGCTTCAGCAGTAGGAAAGCCATTAACAGTTGACATGGCAACAAGGAATCAAACCAGGCCAAGCTGTGCTAGAGTCAAAGTTGAGGTAGATTTAGTAGCTAATTTACCAAAGAGAGTCAGGATTAGTGAAGAGGATGACGTAACTGGTGAAATTAAGTTTAAATTGATACAAATCCATTATGATTACAAGCCTAAATATTTCAAGGAGTGTTGTCTACAGTGGCATGATGAACAGTCATGTTGGAATGTTCATCCAGAATTAATGGACAATAAGGTAGAGGAAAAGTAAGAGGACAATAATTATACAGATAAGGAGAAGAAAGCACCAAAGGAGTATAACAATCAGATGAGAAGAAATTATAAGCAGCAATGGTTAACAAGGAGGAATAAGTATTAAAAAGTTAAATTTAGGCATATAGTTGGAGGGGTAGAAAAAGAAACTGCCAAGGATATGATGACGTCTAATACTTTTGATGTATTGGTAAACAAGAAAGAAGAAGAGAACTCAACAAGGGTCAAGGTGAACAAACTGAATCACAACACACAACCAAGAAAAGTACGAAGGATTGGGTTATGAATAGTTTTGGTAACAGGGGGGAAGGGGAAATTGTTCATAAAGATAATGTTTTGAAACTATGAACAAATTAGAGAACAAGGTAGAGGAAGCTCTAATGAATCAAAGTAAAATAAGTGTAGAAGGTGCAGGTGATAGTGTAAAGGTTGATAACACAGCTAAGAGGGAGATGCAGCTAGCAATAGTGAAATATGCAAATGCAGTGAGAGGTAGGAGATGATAGAAGATGCTTTACCTTTAGCCATTCAAGCTGGGAATCAGTTGGCATGCAGTAATAAAGAAAATATTATGCTGGATAAAGCTGACATTGAAAACAATATTGACAAAGCAGAAGTGGATGGGAATTTATCCCCTAAGCAGATAGACATAATAAAGAAAAATCAAGGTATTACAAAGAAGAAAAACAAAGTGGTTAAAGCAAGTGCAATGCAGAAAAGAAACTTTCTGAAGAATAAATTAAACTAAATGCTCTCATTTGGAACATAAAATCAGTCAACACACAAAAGGCCTTCACAAGATTGATCAATTTGCAGAAAAGGTACCAATTTGCCATTATAGGTTTAATGGAACCTTTTCAGGATAGTAAAAATATTGAAGAATACACGAGAAGGCTGGGAATGTATCAATCAATAGCTAATACATCTGGAAAAATTTAGGCATTTATGGAGTCTACAATTAATTGTACAATGATAAGGGTTGAAAAACAACAATTGTCACTAAAATTACAGAATGCAGAGGTAGGGGTTGATATCATAGTAACTCTGGTATATGAAAAATATACTCAGAGAAAGAGGTTAGGTTTATGGGAGTCTTTGGAAGATATGGCTTAGACAATACATGATCCTTGGTTAAGAGGTGGTGATAAACCAAGAAGAGAAATTGGGTGGATTACCAGGGACTATTTCAGTAACACAAGCTTTCAGGAACTGCATCAACATGTGCAACATTAAAGATCCAGGGTTTAAGGAGTGTAAGTACACCTGGTGGAATGGAAAAACTGATGAAGAGTGTATATTCAAAAGGCTTGATAGAGTTTTGATTAATGATAAGTTGTTAGATTTGTTCCCAGTATTGGAAGTTGAACATTTGTTTAGAAGTGGATCTGATCACACTCCTTTAAAAATCAACTTCAAAATTGTTCATGAGAACATTTCAAAACCTTTCAGGTTCCTAAACATGTGGTTAAAGGAGAAGACTTATTTGGAAATCATCAGAGATAACTGGCAGACAGAAATAATGTGCAATCCATTTATCATGTTCCACCAAAAGATGAAAAAATTAAAGCTTGTATTAACCAAATAGAGTAAAGATTACTTTGGTAACATCTTCCAAGAGATTGCTACTCTGGAAGAAGTTATCAAAGTAAGAGAGAAGTAGTTTGAGGAGAACCTTTCAGGCACTAATAAAGAATTGCTTTTTAAAGCACGGGCTGAGCTTAATCTTCAACTAAGCAGAGAAGAAGAATTTTGGAGGAAGAGAGTATTTTTAGAATGGTTTAAAAATGGTGAGAGAAACACAAAATTATTTCACACAGTGGTCAAATGAAGGAGAAGCAAAATCAAAATAGAAAGAATCCAGAATGAGGAGGGTGACTGAATGGAAGATCCAAATCAAATTGCAAAGACTACTATTGATTTTTTTCAAAAGAAATTTTCAAAAGGAGACCAGAATTCTAATTTTGATTTACTGAATAAATTTGCAACCATTGTGGATGATAGTCAAAATAAAAAGATTGGTAGAATTCCTGAGATAATAGAAGTGAAAGAAGCAGATTTGGGTCTGAATAGGAATAGTACTACTGGGCCTGATGGAATGACTGGAGCATTCTTTCAGGATGCTTGGGATATTATAAAGGATGATATGTACCAAATGGTGATTTTTTCTTTTGTGGGTATGGATTACCAATATTTGTAACTCATACAAATTTGGTTCTTTTATCCAAAAATTTAGTGGTAAATAATTTCTCAGATATGAGGCCTATCTCATTGGGTAACTTTGTTAACAAGATATTTTCAAGAATTATACATGAAAGAATTAAGAAGGTTCTTTCTCATATCATATCTGAGGAACAAGAAGGATTTGTACAGGGGAAAAGCATTGCAGAAAATATTCTGGTTGTTCAAGAGATCATAATTTATATAAAAAAGAAGGGAAAGATTCCTAACATGGTGATTAAACTGGATATGATGAAAGCTTATGACAGAGTTGATTGATTATTCCTTACTAAAGTTTTGAGAAAGGTGGGATTCAGTGAATTGATTATTGATATGGTATACAGATTGGTGAGAAATAATTGGTACTCAATTCTAATGAATGACTAGCCAAAGGGTTTCTTCAAGTCTTCTAGGGGTCTAAACCAAGGTTATCCTCTATCTCCTACTCTTTTTATTATTGCTGTAAAAGTGTTGTCTAGTGCCTTAAAATCATTGTTGTTAAATAAAGATTTTAAGAACTTTGGAATGCCAAGAGGGAGCCTAAAGGTAAATCATTTTGCTTTTGCTGATGATATGCTAATACTTTGTAAAACTGATCTGATTACATTGAAAAAGTAGTCTACACACTGGAAGAATATGAAAAAGTGTCTGGGCAAAAATTAATAAAGAGAAGAGTGCTTTGTATATGCATAAAGGAGTTTCTCAGGGAGTAGTAGTGATGGCTGAAGTTGCTACAGGGATTATTAGAAAATATTTTCCTTTTACATACCTAGGATGTCCTATGTTTCATATGTGAAAAAATAAAGATTGCTACCAATCCATTTTGACTAAGATTAGTAGTAAGTTATAAGGTTGGAAAGGAAAACTATTGTCTTATGGGGGTAGAGCTATGTTGATAAAACATGTCTTATAGAGCATACCTATTCAATGCCTAGCAGTTATAAATCTTCCTAATAATGTTCTCAATTTTATTCAGAAGAAGTTTGCTCAATTTTTTTGGAGTAATTATATGGGGGGAAAAAAGGCATTGGGTAAAGTTGAATTCTTTATGTTATCCTGAAAGTGAAAGAGGTTTAGGGGTCAGAAGGTTATAGGATATATCTATGGCATTATTTTGCAAGTTGTGGTGAAACTTTTGAACCAAGGACTCTATATGGAGTAGGTTCATACAAAACCAATATTGTAAGAAACAACATCCTAATAAGATTCAATAAAAAACAGGAATGGGTTCTCAAGACTGGAAGAAAATGTTACAAGCTAGGGATTTAGTTGATCATCAAATTTTATGCAAGATAAGAGGAGGAGGATCTAGTATTTATTATGATAACTGGAATGCTGTTGATGATTTATATAATATGATTCAGCAAAGCATGGTTTGGGATAATAATATCCAAGTGGTCAAAGATCTTATTCAGGAGGGTAATTGGAATGAGCATCTTATGTTGCAGATATTTCCTTAAGAAGTAGTACATCACATCTTAAGTAAGATCAAGCCTATAATTATGGAAGGTACTAAAGATATTCCCACTTGTATGTTAGAAGCTATGGGTAATTTTACAGTGAAGTCAGCATGACAGTATATTAGGCAGAAGTAAGAAGAAAACAATATTTACAAGGAGATTTGGGTAAAGGGATTGCCTTTTAAAATGACATTACTAATGTGGAGGATATGGAGAGGAAAAGTAGCAGTGGAGGCTAGTTTGAGAAGATAGGGTTATGAAGGACCAACTAGATGTTGGTGCTACAATAATTTGGAGCAAGAAAATATCACTCATGTATTCTTAAAGTCACCTATTGCTAACAGGACTTGGTCCTACTTTGCTTCTTTTGCTGGTGTTTTACTAGAAGGATTATCATTTAGAGATACCATTCTAGCTTAATGGAATGATGAAGTTAGAACTATTGTTAAACCTTACTTTAAATCAATTCCAAGCATGATCATATAGGAGATATGGAAAAGAAGAAATGGCTTGAAGCATGAAGGGAAAAACTTGTCTCTATAAAGTAATATTTAATGTTACTAGACATGTAGGACTATTACTCAACAACAACAACAACAACAAACCCAGTGTATTCCCACTTAGTGGGGTCTGGGGGGGTAAGATGTACGCAGTCCATACCTCTACCTCTGATGAAGTAGAAAGGCTGTTTCCGGAAGACCCCCGGCTCAAGGCACAAGATATCACACAAACACATAGTAAAGCACAGAAGCAGATGACATAACATAAATACGGCACCCATAAGGATTTTAAAACAGAGGAAAGCAGAGGAAAGCACACAGATTCGTAATAAGCATGGAACACTGAATACGGAATCATAACGGGAATAAAAAATAAAAAATAAAAAAACCCCCACCAAGTAATTCCCTACACTAGCGACCCAATCTGGCCCTACTCTTCTGCCGTAATTCGCGTCTTCCAGACCTTCCTATCTAGGGTCATGTCCTCGGTGAGCTGTAACTGTTCCATGTCCCGCCTAATCACCTCACCCCAGTACTTCTTCGGCCTACCCCTACCCCGCCTAAAACCATGTAGGACTATTACTCAGGGTAAAAAATCCAAGACAAGAATTTCCCAGTAGCTGGCCAGATATATTAAAGGAATTATAGGGTAGGAAGACAAAGATGAAAGTTGTCAAAGTGATATGGAAGTATCCAAAGGTTGGTTGGGTCAAATATAACACAGATGGGGCATCAATAGGTAATCCAGGTATTAGCTCCTATGCTTTCTGTGTGAAGAATGAGACAGGTGATCTAATCTATGCTAAAGGCGCCAAAATTGATAACACATTCAATGTGGAAGCTGAGGCTTATACTATACTACAAGCAGCAGTTCATGCAGACAATACTAATCAGACAAAAGTTATAATTCAAACTAATTCTCTATTAATGCATAAAGTGTTAATTAGAGAATAGAATTATCCTTGGAATGTTTTTGATTATGTAGAGCAGACATGGAAATTACTAAGTAGTAAGCAAGTACAGTATCAGCACATCATGAGGGAAGGAAATCAACTTGTAGATCATCTCACTAATCTAGCACTAGATAAAGGGGATTTCATAATTTCATAATTTCAACAGTTAGAAGTAAAGGGCAAGAAAATTCTCAACAGTGATATGCTATAGTGTCCATACATTCGAGTCAAAGCAACAAGAGATCATACAGGCTGAATAGGCTACAATGTCCAGTGTTCAGATTACATTACAATAAAAGGACATACAAAAGCAGGTACCAATCTTTCTAGCTTAATATTGGTCAGCCAACAAAAAAGACTCCATATGAGATACGGGGAACATAAAAAATGGGAGGGATATATGAAATTTTGGCTATTAAAATAGCTGGAAAGAGCATTGAAATTCGAGTACAACAGGTTCCATGCATCCCAGTATCTCCAATCCATCAATACCTTTCAAACAAGGTTGATATTAGTACTAAGAGTTGAAGAGAAGAAGGGGAGATAAAAAGGCAAAACTCACTCAGATCTGGAATACACTTCAAGCATTGTTCCCTCAACATAGCAAAGCAATAAGAACTACACCAAACACATTAGAGAACACACCTGAAAGCATCAAAATTCTCAAGTTATGGAGGTGGTACAAAAATAGAAGCACAAAAAATGAGAAATCACTCACTTTTGAAAGCTGATATCGATAACAGTAGCTTATTCAGAATAGATACACACAGAAGGAGTGATTGGAAACAAGGGAGTCCAATATTTTTAAGCTGGAGTAGAGTTGCGATGGAGAAGAAGATGTGCATTTAGAAAACCCTTTTGGACCGTTGTATATGTAATAATATTTGGGAAAAGGGCTAAGTTTTTTATTGGATTTGTTAGGGCCAATCTTGGAAGATTTATTTTTAATAAAAATGGGTTGGTCCATCTAATGTAAAGACATTTTTGGTTGGATCTAGTTAATAAAATCCCAAATTAATTAAAAAAAAGAATTAAACCTATTCTAAGCATTATACGCAAATATTTCATCAAATTACTCTCTAAGAAATCCTAGAACTTTAATTTCAAATCCTCAACAAACCCAAATTCCACCATTCTTTTTACAAGATAACCCAAAATTCAAGACTTCCAATTCAAGATCTTCAAGAAACAATCTTCAAAGGCATAAATAGGAACTCAAAGTTCAAGCTTCTTCATCTATTCATCAATTAAGGTATGTGAGGTTATGAACAAGGATAATCCTTTCATCCTTGTGACCAAAATTAGTTTTAAAGTTGAATTTTATATAAAATTATATGAATTTCAGTCTAGGGTTTATACCCACTCATTACTATTTGAGGATTATGAGATGACAAGTGATTTAGATGTTGAATTGTATGTTTACTTTCATATTTTTATATGTGTGATATTATTTTCCAAATTTAGCATTGAATTATCAAGATTTTCATTATTTAGCATAAACTTTATAATGATTTGACATGAAATTAATGCATGGGTTACTAAGTCCTAGTTTGAATGTTGATATTTTAATAAGATTGTTCTTTTAAGCATCCCAAGATTATTCTATATTTAGATTTGCACAAAGATTTGATCTTTTGATCCTCAACTTATATATGGAATCCACTTTATAGTTTTATTACAGTTTATAGTAAACAGATGTATGATTGGTTTTCATTGTAAACCCTTATATTAGTTTTAAAAGTGGATTTCATATAGAATAAACATACAAATTAAAGAGAGTAGTATTTAGCACCGAGGTGGGATGTTCACATGCCCTAGAACTACAAGCCAATGTAGGTGTAGATTATCAGATTATTTTCATTTCTATACGGATGATAGTTATAAATGTGATACTTAGCTTAGGTTATACTCCATGGAAAGAGTATGACACCTCTCCCCAATGTGAGGTTTTTCCATAAGGGAACTAGATGTTGGACACTATGATATCTCACATAGTGTATGTAGGTTAGAAGAACCTCCCTACAAAAAAGACTAAAGAATAACCAAAAAGCTTTTAGAAGCTAAGTGTAAAGACTCATAATTTTATTCAGATATTGTTTTACATAAGTCTTTATCTATGAGATTACAACTTTCAGTTTATAGATACAGAGGTGAGGAATTTTATACTTAGCATGTATGGTTTGAAAATAGATTTCAAGCACAGATTTAGAACTAAGTGTGGTGGCTCAGAATATTCATATAGTAGGTTTTCTCATTCACGATTTATGATTACAACTTTCAATTACTCAAGGAACAATGAGCCATTATTACTTAGTATGCATTATTTATGAGAAAGATATATGTATTCCCTCACTGTTTTGCTATGCATTTCATCCTCATATACTTAGTACATTCTAAATGTACTGATCCATATATAAGTCTATGTGCTACACTATCTCATAATGTAGGTTTAGGTGCTCAGTTTCAACAGCGTAAGTGATTTTGAGCATCTCCATCTATATCCCGGTAGTTGGTGAGTCCTCATAGTTTGGGGACCCAGTTATTCAAATTTTCTAGCTTATTACAGTAGTTAATTCAATATTTTCATTCAGTTTAAGTCAACTGGGGGTTTGTCCTAGTGGCCCTCTAGTTTTTAGTAGTAAAGGCTTAACAGACTGCTAGTTATGATTCAGATTTCTAATGTTAATTGTTCAGACTTTTACGTTTAGTATTTTTAGATATTATGTTTAGATAATTTTAGTTTAGATCAGACAAGCTTCCGCATTGATTTTATGTTTATATTTCTCCATTTTGAGTTTTAGATTTAGTAGAAGGATTACAGGGTTAGCTTGAGGCTACTCGTAGTCTTGAGCAATGTGTGACATATCGAGACCTATTTTTGGGGCATTACGAAAGTCTAAGGGTATGTGTTGGTGTTAATTTGAGTATTTCGTTCTTCTTATGATATGTTTCGTGGTTAGCTGAGTTGAAGCTGGTTTTCATAGGTGAATTCAAAAATTTCTCATCTTCAATATTTATTTATCCTGGTATGACTTCATGGGATGGTTCTTCTTGATGGTATGTTCTTATTTATCATTGTCAATAACTGAAGTAGATGTGTTTTGAGAGTGAGTATTTATTGCCATGGATTGGGTATTGGTTGACCGGATTCAGGCTAAGTTTGAATTTTTTGAGTTTCTTAAGAGTTGGCTATCATTAGTTCTTTGCAACCTTAGGGAGTTCTTATTTATGCATTGATGTTTTACTCTCTCAGTGGATATGGATTTGATTTCTTATATCTTTATCATGTGGTTTGCTTTAGCTATGATTATTTTTTTCAACAACATTTCAGTTTCAGCTCTTGTAAGGATCGTTAGGTAAATGTTGGATGCCTACAAGTGAGATTGGTTTTAGGGTATATGCTTTATTTTTTATAATAAGGTTTATTTTAGTATTTGACATCAATGAAGACTTGTTGACTCCAATTATGATTTTGACTCCTTTGAATGATAGCTCAAAAATTATGATGGATTATAGAGTACGAATGCTTACTCGTCAACATAATTGGTTTGGATAGTTGAGATCAAGTAATTTGGATTTGGTGTTGAGATTATAGGTATGGATTGTGTAACTTAGTTACAGACTCTATTTCAAAGTTGACTCTATTGAGACTTCATTGATAGGTTGCCTAATAGTTCAGTTTTCTTTAATTCAGATGGGATATTTTTTATAAATGCTCGAGGAATAGCCCGTTGGCACACAGTTTTGGTTTCTACTACTTTTTGTTTTGATTTCTCAGTTGTCCTCAGAAATTTTGAATGTCTACTTAGCAGGAAAAGTGTACCCAATTTTGTCTTAGCATGATTTCACCTACAATCGGTGGGGCATTCTAGAGAGACTCATTTATTTTTGAGAGATTATTCTTTGAATCCATGATTATTGGCTTCAAGGATTATTCAGACTAGTTGTATCTTTGCTAGAGATCTAAAGCTTTAATCATCTTTATTTTTGTGTTCAGTTAGTATATTATAGGCTAATTTTTATGCATGTCATTAATGATTTTTAGTAGATCAGCTTTAATTTTTAAGTTTAGTGTGATATAATTGTGTGAACAGGGCTCGTAGGATATTTGATGTAGATCATAGTTGAGAGTAGGTTTGGAATGACAAAGGAATGTTGGATATTGAATTTGGAGTTGGTTGCATGGTTCATGCCTTGAGTTTTCTTTAGTTTGGTTTAGTTTTCACTTTGTTATTCTTGTATCCATGTGATATCAGTGTATTATGGTTGGTTTTTCATGCATCAGTCATTCTCAACACAGTTAGAGGCCAGTTGGTTTTTGCGGTTGAGCTTGTGTCTATTTGAGAAATGAAATAAGAAAGTTGGTGAAAAAGGGGTACTTTAGTAAAATCTTTTAAAAGTGTTGGTTTACCTTAGAGGTTTTCCTAGGAGTTTTTCTTGGAGCATGTGGGCCGAGTACCTTGTCCTTTTGAGCATACGGGCTCTTCCTATCCATTGACTTTTGCAGATGAAATCCTTTTACTAGTGGATATTGTGATGACCCTCCAAGTCATTTTCTTGATTTCTGCATAATTTTAGTGTTTTAAGTCTTCCCAGAGTTGCTACAAGTCATTATTACTTGAAAGAAATATCAGTTCAATTATCGAATAATTCATTTTGATTTAGTTTCATTTTCCTATTTTGGAGATTTCACTGTTAAGGAATTAGTTTTGGACCAAAACTCCTAGTAAACAATCTCTAATAGGAATTTTGGTAGCGCCATCAGCTTTTGAACATTGATTTTAGACTGGGGAACCATGGTCTGGGTCCCAAGGCTTTCAAACTCATTTTAGGTTGTTGGTTGGAAATAGGTTAAAATAGAATTATGGGTATGGGGCCAATATTTAATTGAAACAAACTCAGATGGGAATTTCAATGGTTTAGCTGAATCTAAAATATCAAATTTAGTATGATATCATAGTTTATTTGTATGCATGTGGTTCTGAATGAATCTTGAGCATCCGATTGGAGTCCATTTAGATTTTAGCAAAATCTTATGCCTCAAGTTATTAGTGAAGTTGCTTAAGTGGTAGCCACTTTAGCAGCAAGGCAATAGCTTTAGCAATGCTGACTATCTAACGTCAATGCTTTAGTGGTAATTGTTTTAGCAACCTTGTGCCACTTTAGCAACCTTGGATGTATAGATAAGGGTTTTTTTAGCGATTCCTGTCTGCTTAAGCAGACGGTGTTTTAGCGACCAGGGTTCCACATTAGCGGCTACTTTCTTTTTTGCACCATCAGGTTTATCAGTCACTACTGGTGTTATATCCCTTTTTTCACTTGGTTTTTCCTTATTTCTCTAGGGCATTTTCCCTTATTTTTAAGAGCTTGGGATAAGTGAAAGTGTAGGAAATCATCCATTGAAGCTAAGGTAAGCTAGTTCAACACTCCTTGTTCATTTTTATTGTTTTCCCCGTCAAACTCCATCCTTTTTCATAGGAAATTCCTAGAATTTAGGTCATAAATTCCTAAAGTTTAGGGGCTGAATCGGGCCCCAATTTATGCTCATTTTTTAGCACAGATTCCTTGTCTTTCAAGGGACCTCATGATGGATTTAATTTTGAAATTCTGTTAGCAGGCCCTACGCACTCATTGTTTACCCGATTTTAGGCCCAGAGATATATATTTCAATATGGGTATCATTTTACTCATATTGACTTTTAGATTATTAATCATATAACATGTCAACATTTAAGGATCGAAGATGAGTGATTTGTGGATGATTCAATATTTACGATTCAGCATTGAGGTAGGCTTCGGTCGACTTTTCTGTATGAGATGGTGTTATGTATAGATTGCATGTTGGATAGGGATTATAGGATATTTTTATGACTAGTGTATCATGACTTAACCCACTTAGGAAATTTGGATAGAATGTGACCTGAACCTTAGCATAGGATATTCGTTATGGCTATAGAATCATATTATCCATGAATATAAACATGATTAACTATAGATTGATGTTAATGATCCTTTAGAATAAGACATACCATTTGACGTATTTACTTGGGTGGTATTTTCCCTATTAGATCCTTGTAGTAATTTTATGCCCTTGGATCGTAGTTTTCCATATTATGGTGCTATTATCATGTTAATTATATATTGTTGGGCCTAGGGTTGTGGTTATGTGTAAGACCCTAAAAATCCAAGTCAATATTAGAACCATGCTTCAATTTTATTCAAAATAAAATATCATGTTTTTATAGTTTGGTAAGTGATTTGGACATATATTAAGGTATCCAAATAACTCCTAGCTTCTAGACAAGTCAAATAGCACTTACCAATTGAATTCGTGTGAAGAATATTAATTAGTCATCTTAAAATGAGCATAACTTTTGAATTACAAATATTTTTGAAATGAAGACCCACCAAAAGATAGATAATTGAATTAGCTTTCAAACGCCATTGGTCTTGCCTTAATCTGATATAGGAGTAAAAGGTTATGGCCAATTTACTAAAGCACTATCCGGGCTGCCAGTGACTATGACTCAGGCTATGACTCGTAGTCAGACCCTATGAGTCATTGGGAAGACTCGTCTTCATGAAAGTAGGGACAAATATTTGGGTCCTTTGGCTATGACTCAAGCCTTGACTCATTGCCAAACCCTACAATCCGTAGCTAAGCTATCGAGACTGCTTCCATGTGTTTTCCAAATAATTTTTGAGGGGTTTTTTGGTCTTTTCTCATCATTTTAACACCAAAACTACAACGTTTAAGCTTTCCAAGGGCAGGATAATTATAATTATACTAAAACACCCATAAGTTCCCAATTCCTCAAAATTCATTCAAAACCTAGAAAATTTAGAGGAAAAATAAGTGATTTTCCTCTCCAAGCAAGAAATAGAGCTTTTCAACTTTCGGTTTTAAATCCAAAGGTTTCTTCAAGGTTTTAAATCACAGTTATGTGGGGTTTAATCAATAGGTTTTCTTTCATCCATTGAGTCCCAAAGATAACTAAATTTCTTAAGTTTAATTCACCCTTCAAGCTTAGGGTTTCCATGGGAAGCATGAATTTCTTAAGTTTTCAATTTATTTCTTTAACTAAACCATTGATATAAGTTTTCCCATAAATTTGAGCATCTTCCCATACTCAAAATTATCAAATCTCATTATGTTGATAAATTCATAATTTTTGGGCTTGAGTTATGAAATTTCTTATTATGTTCAGATTTTAATATTTCCATATTTACTTGCATTCTTAAGAGATTATATGTTATGAACCACCCGATGACCTAGGATTTCATGCATACACTTATGAATGCTATATTCTCCAACTTACATATTATTGAGTACTTTCAGATTATGTAATTATTGTTAATTTTTAGAATATTATTATTATTGAGAATTTTCAGTTATCAATGCCATTCAATTGGGAGTAGTACTTAGCATCGAGCGAACGTAAGGATGGAGGCTCACCTGTCAGTTAGGTTGATACCTTTAGTAGAATTCCCTAAGTCCCAAAACTATGGTATCACCATCGGTTATAAAAATTCACCCATCTAACCAGTATTGATACCTTATTCCTTTAGGACATCAGTTTAATGGGTCCATTCCATTTAGAGTTCGTACCCGTGCTAAGGTACTGAACACCTATCCAACTGGGTTTATAGGTTGGACCATGGTTAGCTCAAATTGGGGTATGTCAATTAATGGTAGCTCCCATAGTCCATAATTCATAGTTTAGATTTACATACTTGTATGACCATGTATTCAGTTGTTCAGCTTATCATACAGTACATGTTTATTACTTGGTCTTGCTTCATTTCACCATATTATACGCATCAAGTTCATCCTATATCAATTGTTTCCCATCTCACATACCCAGTACACTCAAATTACCAATTATATACTTTCTTTTCGCTATATTATCTTATAATATAAGTCTAACGCTCAACATTTAGATCACGTTTAGTGCAATTTTTGCACTATATCAGCAATAATTTTTGGTGAGTCCTCATCATTCGAGGACTATCAATATTTTTTTTGTTCTTTTTTCTAGTTTTAGACACTTAGATTTAGTTGTGGGTTTGTCCCAACAACTCATATGATTTAGAGGCTTTCAGACAGCTAGTTATATTTTTAGCATGTTGATTATGTCAGATAGTCTTAGTTTTGACATCTAGTATTTATTTTGGTTTTATTATAGTCAAGTCATTTTAGTTTAGTTTCGCTCAGTATCTTATTATTTTCTTCAGTATTCTTATCATTTTGCCAGGCCATGGGTTTGCTTGGGGTCACTTGTGGCTTTGAGCATCGTGGTACGACTAAGGACAGTCTCAAGTCATGACATTATGATACTAGTTAGACTCCAGGTGAGTATTCTATCCATAAAAGGAAAAAATTCTAGTTGATAGACATTTAGGCACTTATGGTTGTATGATTTTGATACTGGTGATGGCATGCATACTTTAAGTGCATTTATGCTCATTTAGTGGTATGATTCCAACCAAATCCTTAATTTTACTACTATTTTCTAAAGAGAAATTTATTCCAACATTTTACTTTTAAAGTGGACTTTTTACAATGGGAATCATACCACCTTATTTAATGGATTATGAGCTTTTGAAACAAAATATGATAATTTAGAAAATTAGACTAAGGTTGATTCCAATGTATTATTAAACCACTATTTTACCACTACTATTTCCTTTGGTCGAAGGAAATTTTGACCCTTTCCACACTATTATGTTGCTTTAGTCCCGAAGTTGATCTTAAGCAATGGATTTACAAACTTACACTATTTTATTCTTGATTTAAGATCGAGCATATATTATATTTATCTCTTTGGTATTGGATTAAGTAGATTGATTATGATGGTTATTGGAATCTTTGTTTAGGATGAGGCAATGTATAGGATATCTAGAGTCGGGCCCCTTTGTCTGTGAGCCATAATGTTAAAGAAAGATGGTAGTCGTAGGTCCTTTCTTTGAGAGCTACTGAGTTGGATGAGGTGTATACACTTGGTACATTATGGAACTTATATTGGACATAGTATTATCGATTTATGTTGCATTCGTTCATTTGGAACTTAGATTGGAAATAGTATTATTGGTTTATGTTGCATTCATTCATATCACCAGTATAATTATTTGGTGATTATATCAATAGGTCTTTTGGGGAGTTGCATAGGTATAAGTTATGTCTATTGTGAGTTGAGTGCTTGCTTGCACCTTCCAAACTTATGGGGTCCCGTTTAGGTTATTGTTTATCCAGATTAATTGGTTACTTTATTATTGTTGTTCTGGACAGTTCATGGTAGGATGATGATGGACTAGTTTCTGAGGTTGTCGGTACATTTCTAAACCTTTACTCCTTTTAGGGTAAAATTTAGTACTACTAGGTAACTTTATGATTATTTACTTTGGTTGGAGACCTTGAGTATGCTTGCATTAACGCCCTTCTTAGATATGATCCTCGAGGTGTTAAGTTGGTTCCCTTAGGTTATTACCTTTGATTTTAGTCCTATATGTGTGTCTATTATATATATATATATATATTTATATGGGGTGAGGGGGGTATTACCATATATCCCTCTCTTTCCTTATTTCTTCACATTGTATATGTATTCTTTAGCCTTTTATTACTTCTATATCCTTTCTTTACTTTCATTGTATATTGACTAGTGATATATTGTATTGTACTTTAGTTTCTGAATACAGTTAGAATAAGATAGTTTATCCTTATGAGCATTAGCGTTATTATGTTTAGTTTCTTGGATAGTGGCATGTAGTTATATTCCTACTTTACATATTATTTATGCTTACATTATCTTTGGAGCTCATTCGATCAATGCCTACTAAGTACCATGTGTTTGGTACTCATACTACACTTTGGTAGCCTGCAGATCATAATACAAGTTCTATCTATTGAACTGTGCATCGTGCGGAGTAACGATGGATCAAATATTTGGGGTGAGCTCCTGATGTTCAGAGTATTCTTGCTCTTCCTCTTTTTATTAGATTGATCTTTATTTTGTATTCAGATTGATATTTCTATATATATTTATATTGTATTTCACTTTGTATTGTGATTGTATTAAAAGCTCTTATACTGATTTCATCATGTCTTGAGGTTGCATTTTATATTAGTCTTATATTAAATTAATTTTTGTTATTTCTGCATTTTTGTTGATAATCTATTACTAGTTGTTCTGGATTACAGGTTGGCTTACCTACTGGTGGGTAATAGTTAAGTGCTCTCATGACCTGAGAAATTGGATTGGGACACTCTTCTAGGTACTTATAAGATATTTTGCATCCAAAATCATCATTGGATAAACTTAATTCTAAGTTGATTGAAACTACATGTCTCATTGAGAAAGTGTATGTTGATAAGAGGGATAAAGGTGAAGAGGATTATTTTTTGCATATTCAACATAAATCTCATGAAAGAAGTCCAACAAATCAGTTGTCGATCTAAAAATAAAGAGCGAGGAAAAATGAGATGATGTTATTCTCTTACTAACATAAGATTAAGTACAATATGTATGATTAATTTTTCAATATTTTGGTATCCCTAGAACAACCAAGTGTTATTAGAGGTGATGAATTACTCTCTTTTCTTATATTGGGGACTATATAAATTATGAGGATGATGAATATTTTGTTCTATAATAAGTTGTTAGTTGTAAACTCTAACTACAATAATAAGAGTAATTCGTTCCTTTTTGAAATTGAGCATGACGTAGTTGATTCTTAGTTCCCATTTATTGAGAAAGGAATGTTGTTTGTGGGAGAAAGATTATGAATGAGTTACAAAATTCTTTTTTTGTTATCTGATATGCCATGGTTTCATGGAAATTTTGATGCTTAAAACTAGAAAATATGCAAATACTTAGGTCGTTTTTGTTAGATGTGATGTGTTTTTGTGTTTTTGCTGCAGGAAACTAGGTTTTGGAGCAAAAAATGAGAAAAAAGAGTGAAGTGTTGCAGAAGGTCTACTTACGGACCAACTTACGGTTCGTAAGTAGGACTTACGCCCATCATAGGTTCCTACGTAAAAGTTTCTAAAGGATCTTAAGATATCTAAGTGACCCTAAGACTTACGAAGGCCACTTATGAGTAGTAAATGGGACTTACGACCCTCATAAATGCCTCCGTAGGTGTCAAAAGAAAAAGTTCTAAAAGCTAGAAATATCCCTCTTCAAGTTATGAAGGCCATTTATGGGGCATAAGTGGCACTGATTCCCATCATAAGTACCCACGTAAGTGGATGTTTTGCAGTCAGTCTATTGTTTCTGATACCTATGACCTACCTAGGGGTCCATAGGTAGTACCTACGACCCATAAGTGGCACCATAGGTAGTTACCAACCTTCTTTTCACTTTTTATTATTAGTAGGATTTTTAGGGTTTTGATGTCTTCTATAAATACCCTTCTTATGTTTTTGTATTAGTTGATGCACTCTTTATATTCACAACACTATATTAATTCGGAGATTCAAATTTTGATCTAGAATCCACTATTCTTGATTTTTAAGGTTGGATATTAAGTTGAGATTTGGTTTTTATTTTCAAATTATTGTAAGATTATTCATATGCTTTATTTTTTGAATTCAATGGATGTTCTTGCAAACATGAACGATTAAACCATCTAACTAGGGTTGTGGGAACCTTGATAAAATAATGAAATAGACGAAGTGCAAAGTCCTTCTTGATCAATATTCTTGCATGTATTGTGATCTTATTCAGTGTGATTGCTTTCATTGAGAACCTAACTGTATTTGACACTTACTCCAAAAGAGAGGTAGAGATTAGGAAAAGAAAATCACAATAGAAATTTCAAGCTATCAACCTTCATCTAATTAACTTGAGACTCGAAAGGTAATAATTAATCTGGGATCCAGGACAAGGGTTACTAAAAAGACACTCTGAGACTCAAAGGTGATGAGTGAAATTTACCAAAGCTGTTCACAAGACAGCTGGTGACATATATCTTGTCAGATTTTACATACAAGACTTTGAGATAGTTTGATAAAGAACGATAAGTCTAAAGAGTTAGGAAGTCGGGGGGAACATATTCCCATTATTCATCTCATTTTGATTTCAACCTAAAGCGATCAAGACATGTTACTGCTATTACTATTCTAAAAAAATCCCCCTATTTACTATTCTACATTTTTTTGTCTACTTCAGCAAGTTTATAAAAAATATTTGACTTATTCCCTATGGTTTCGAACCCAACCTTTATTGGGTTATATATTTGACAGCGATCGCATTATACTTTTTTGGAGGTGTAACGTTAAGACACATTAATTTTTTGTGTCGTTGATAGGTAATACTATTACAGATTGATTGATTAAAGATGTTGAGGTTATTGGTTTCTATTTTTTATTGTTTTTAGGGCTTACACCATGTATGTCTAGTACTCAAAGTCAAGGCAATCCCTTGATACCGCTTGACCCTGAGCTTGAAAGAACCGATGATAGAATAATATGATGGCAGGACAAGAGCATGGAGTTCACAATGACCCAGATCTATTGAATCCTAAACCTCCATGGGGTGTTCAAGAATAGTTACGCAAACCACTGTTTGTCTATTGGCTAAAGAGAATACAAGAAGGGATGTTGATCTCATCATATAGCTCAAGAGAAAAGGGTGAGGCATAAAGAAAAGTGTCGACCAGAACTCGACAGGGCTAGAATATATAGATCTCAAGCACCCTTAAATTTTCCATTTTTGACAGCATATGATGATTCAAAGAAAGATTTAAGGTATGTTGAGATTGTCTAGATAGGAGCGATCATTCCTCCTAAGTTGCCCCATGGAATGAAGTTTGATATTATGAGTGATATAATCCAGTTTTTGAATCTGAAGGGTGTGTTTGTTAGTCTGCTGACTGATGATGCCAACATGCACATCATGAATTTTGTTAGGATTTTTACTTTGTATAATTTCCCTAGGATGAGTTAGGAAGCTTTGACACTTGGATTGTTTCTATTCTCTCTTACTAACGAAGCAACATTATAGTTTGGGGAACTACCTCGTGGGTCCATCACTACTTGGAATGAGTTGCAGAAATTGTTCTTAGACTAGTTCTTCCTGCCTTCCAGATGTTGTAGTTGAAGGATGAGATATCTAATTTTAGGCAATTAAATTCTGAGGTATTATATGAGACATGGATGCGGTTCAAGAAGAAGTTGATGATTGTGCCCAATCATAAAATCATAGGGAGGAATTTGCTTAAGATATTCTATAGAGCCCTGAATGTCAATACAAAAGTTGTTGTTGATACTATTACTTATGGAGATTTTGTGAGCCTTATTAGGAGTTAGCTGTGGAAATCATAGACAGGTCTCTAATACCAACCTAGGGTGGCATACTCGGGAGGTAGAAAAGGAGTCGGTATCTATTCTACTAGTGCTTCCAGTGAGTAGAGAATCATCGATGATACAGTGTCTTAAGAGGTTTCATAGTTGAAGATGAAGATTAGGTTACTACCAAGTAATTTGCAACTATGAATTTAGAAAAGGTGAATGTTGTGGGTGCATAAAGTAAATCTCCTAGGATGTATAATTCTGATATTAAGAAGAAAGTAAAATATCTGGATAGAGAGATAGTGGATTTTAAAGCCAAGGGACAAGTTTCTAATTAAGGCACTTAGAATTTGAGGCAAGGGAATCAAGGTTAGAACTTTTATGGGGAAAGGTATAAGGATCGAATTAGAAAGAGAGATGGTGACTGGAGGCAAAAGGATGATTATAAGGAGAAGAGTGGTGTGTATGTTCTACTAGGGAACCATTATATTGATTCATGGATGGAATCTTTACTTATAAGTTGGTTAAAGGTTCATAGAATCAAGAGAGTTTCCTTAAGGAGATTAAGGTAGATATTTCAGGACGGAGCCAAAATGTAGAATCACATGCTACAGCGATTAAGAAGCTAGAGCACCAATTTGGTTAGATATCAGCTACATTAAATAAGCATCATTTGGGCACTCTTTTGAGTAATACTGTGCAGAATCTAAAGAATGATAGTCACCATTTGGCCATCACCACTTAGAGTGGTAAAACTACTATTGATCCTCCTATGAAGGTAGTTAATAAGGTGAAGAATAACACTATTAATCTTGATGATACACCCAATGCTGAAACTGAGAAGTTGGTGACTGATGCTGAGATGTCACAAAAATTGAAGGGTGTTGAGAAAATAACTAAAACTGATAAAGGGTAGGGTAAGGAGGTCGAACCAATTTTGAAAACCATTCCACGACCATCCCTACATTTTCCTCAAAGGTTGAATAAGAAGGGAAATACCAGAAATTCATATCTATATTGAAGGAGATGTCTTTGAATATCCCTTTTGTTGAAGCATTAGAAAAGATGCTCGGTTATGAAAAGTTCATGAAGGACTTAGTGACAAAAAAGTGGGAAGTAAGTTTTGAGTTTGTTGATAATATGCACCATTGTAGTGATATTACTTTCTGATCTTTGGTTGAGAAGAAAGAGGACCCCAAATTATTCACTATTTCTTGAAATATTAGGTCTTTAAATTTTACACGAGCACTGTATGACTTGGGAACTAGCATAAATATAATGCTACTAGTGGTTTACAAGTAGTTGGGGACACCTACACTGACAATTATAAGATTATTGATGACTGACCGAACTGCCAATAACTAGATTGGTAATTTATGTGATGCTTTAATGAAGGTAGCTTCCTTCATATTCCTAATTGATTTCGTGATCGCTGACTGTGAGATGGATTTCGATGTTCTTATTATCTTAGGAAGGCCCTCTATAACAATAGGTAGGGAATTAGTTGGCATGGATATGGGACATATGAAATTCAGGATCAATGATGAACAAGTTACTTTTAATGTGGGTCAATCAATGCGGCAGCTGAAAGATGTGGTGTCTGTGATAGATACTATTTATGAAGATATATTGACTGCACCTATTGAGGAGTGACTTGGTGTAGAGGAATTAGCAGCGGTGATCATGAACTTTGATAGTGATGGCATCGATAAGTATAATGAGATGGTGAATGCTCTTATTGTTAGAGGACTTACATTATGCACTAAAAAAATTTGAATTTGGGCTTGAAAAATACACTTAATCCACTAGCCAGGCCATCTATTGAGAAGCCACTAATTTTAGAATTGAAGGCCTTCGCTTTTCACTCGCGTTATGTATTTTTGGGGGCCAACAATACCTTGCCAGTTATTATTTCCACCAATTTAGTTATACATAGGTCGAGACCTTGATCTCAGTATTGTAGAGGTTTAAAAGGGCCATTGGTTAGACCATTACAGATATTGTTGGGATTTCACTCAGAATTTATCCTCGTAAAATTTCGCTAGAATCAAAGTATGTACCTAGAATTATGCATCAACATCATATTATCCACCAATATAAAAGGTGGTGAAGAAGGAGATCATCAAATGGTTATATATATGGGTGTGGTTTTCCCTATTATAGACAATAAGTGGGTGAACTTAATTTAATATGTGTCAAAAAGGGTGGGATTACTGTGGACTCGAATGAGAAGAATGAGTTGGTGCCCATGAGACTAGTTACGAGATGGAGAGTTTGTATAGATTATTGGAAGCTGAACACTTGGACATAGAAGGATCACTTTCCTATGCCATGTATGGATCATATGCTAGACCATCTTGCTGGTAGAGGATGTTATTGTTTTGTTGATGGTTACTCGGGGTATAAGCAGATTCTTAGCACCCCTAAAGACTAAGAAAAGAGCACTTTCACATGTCCATATAGTACATTTCATTCAAGAGGATGCCTTTTGGACTTTGTAATGCCCCCGTGACCTTTCAGCATTATATGATGGTCTCTTTTCTAATATGATAGAGGATAATACAGAGTTTTTTATGGACGACTTCTTGATCGTGGGTAATTCTTTTGATAATGTTTTATCCTATTTATCTAATGCACTTTAGAGATATAAGGAGTGCAAATTGGTGTTGAATTAGGTGAAATGTCACTTTATGGTGAAAGAGGGCATAATATTGGGTCACAAGATTTCAAATAAGGGTATAGAGGTTGACCGAGCAAAGATTAAGGTGATTGAGAAATTGCCTCCACCAATTTCTATCAAGGGTATTAGAAGTTTCTTGGGTTATGTAGAATTCTATAAGCGGTTCATCAAGTACTTCACCAAAATTACAAATTTGTTGTGCAAGTTATTGGATAAGTAGGTGAAGTTTGTGGTTGATGATGCGTGTCTCAAGGCCTTAGAGTGCTTAAAAGAAAAGTTGAGTTTTGCTCCTATCATTGTGTCTCCAGACTGGTCTCTTCTATTTGAGGTGATGTGTGATGACAGTGGTATGGACATAGTAGATGTCCTAGTCCAAAGACGCGAGAAAATACTTCATCCCATATATTATGCAACCAAAGCACTCAACCCCACATACAAAAAATTATATTTTAACTAAGTAAGTGTTACTTGCGGTGGTGTTTGCTTTTGATAATTTTTTACCCTATTGATTGGGACCAAATTCATTATGCATAATGATCACACATCATTAAGGTACCTTATGGCGAATAAATATGCAAAGACTAGGTTGATTTGGTGGGTACTATTGCGGTAGGAATTTGACTTTAAGTTCAAGGATCAAAAGGATACAGAGAATCAGGTTGCAAACCATCTATCTCACCTAGAAGAAGAGGCAATGCTCAAATTGGGGTATGATCTTGATATTGATGATACTTTTCTAGATGAGCGGGTCTTGGCAGCATCATAAGACTTGATCCCCTAGTTTGCTGATTTTGCCAACTATTTGGCAAGTGACTCATCCCAAAAGACTTATGTTTCAGCAAAGAAAGCAACTTATGAATGAGGTATGTACGTTTTTCTAGGATGAGACATTATTATTTTTGGTGTATGTGGATGGTATAATTCAAAGGTGTATTCCTGAAGCTAAGATGATGCATATTCTTAAGTCCTACCACTTATCCTTAGTTGGGGGTCTCCATGGTGGCACTCGCACGACCCATAAGATCTTATAGTGTGGCTACTATTGGAGAACTATTTACAAAGCTGCACATAAATATGGCCATGCCTGTGACCTATTCCAGCGCTAAGGAAATATCTTGCAGAAGCATGAGCTCCCCATGACACCTATTCTTATGCTTGAGTTATTTGATATGTAGGGGATTGATTTCATGGATCTGTTTCTCATTTTGTATGGCATAAAATATATATTGGTGGTTGTTGACTATGTTTCTACGTGGGTAGAAGTGGTGGGCTTCCCAATAATAAGGGTCACAATGTCATGACATTCTTGAGAAGAACATATTCTTAAGGTTTGGTATTTCATGTGCTATTATTAGTGATGGTGGGTCCCACTTATATAATCATCTATTTAAGGCCCTGCTCAAATAATATGACATGAAACATAAGGTGTCAACACGTTACCATCCATAGAAAAGTAGATAGATTGAGGTCTCCAATCGTATGATCAAGTCTATATTGGCAAAAACTATGAATATCAACTGGACTGATTGGTCAAAAAGGATAGACGATGCACTTTGGGCTTAACAAACAACTTTTAATACTCCCATAGGTACCTCTCCATATTAGCTTATATACGGCAAGGCATTCCAATTGCCGATTGAACTTGAACATAAGGCACTAGGGGCATTGAAAAAGCAAAGTTTTGAGTAGAGTGATGCTGCAAACCTGAGAATAAGTAAGGTGAATTATTTGGATGGATTTTGGCTCTGATCTTATGAGAGTTAAACTTTGTACAAGGAAAAGATAAAGTTGTATCACAAAAAAAAAAGATAGAGAAAAAAGTATTCCAGCTTGGTGATATGGTCTTATTGTATAATTTGGGACTTCTCTTATTTCCTGTTAAGTTGAAGTCTAAGTGGTATAGACCATTCACTGTGGTTAGAGTATTCCTATATGGTGAAATTGAGTTGAAGTAAGTCAGAGAAGCCCTATTCAAGGCGAACGGGCAGTGTGTTAAGCACTATATAGGAAATATTGAAGAAGTGAAAGTTTATGTTAATGTAAGCCTTGGTGAAGTTTGAGTAGCCAAAGAAACTAAGTTATGCCGCGATGTTAAATTAGACGCTTCATGGGAGGCAACCCATGAGCTTGTTAGTGTGGTCTGAGTATCCAACATACCCAAGTCGTGCGATGACATTAAATTAAGCAATGATTGGGTGGCAACCCAATGTTTTAGTGATCACTTTGTTTAATGTTTTACAAATTTAAAGCATGAGAAAACACCTGGAACATGGTAAAAATTGTGAAATTCAGGTAAGTCTAGGTAAGTGGACTTATGGACCCACTTCTGGGGGTAGTAAGTCCAACCTATGATAGGTAAGTAGTGTCGTAGGTGTTAGAAATTTTTTATAGCATTGTTTAGTCTCTGGAGTTGTACTTGCAGACCCACTTACGGGGGTCGTAAGTATAACCTACGATCCTACCTATGAGGGTCATAGAAATCAGACAGAAGAAGGGGCATACTCTACTTACGAACCCACTCAAAAGGGTCGTAAGTGGGACTTACAGGCCGTACGTGACCTTATAAGTGGGTAAAAAACTTATGGGCCTAGATTTTAAAATCTATGTTGGTCCCATGTGGATCTGACCCAAACCAACGTACCACTTTTGTTATAACCCTAAACCCGACTCCTCAATGCCCTACTTCTTCAAAATTTAAACTTCCTACTTAATTTCAAACTCTCCACCTCCCTTCTTCCACTATAAAGGAAAAATCCATCTTACCCACACCTCATTGCACATATACTTCAGCAAAAGTAAGGATAATCTCACATATTCATCTTCTACTTCCAACTCTTCAAATCCAGGTAAATATTTTGTGGCTCTAATTTATTAAAAACATGTTCTTGAATTGAATTTGAGAATAGTTCTTGATATAGCCTAAAATTGATACTTTATCATCAATTCTTGAAAAAGATGGAGCCTAAAAATTGATAAAAGTGAAATTGTTGTATGGACAGTGATCATAAAACTAATGGAAATAGAAGTTGAATAATGCGATGAAAACCAAAAATACATGTGCAATACCTATGAACTTAAATTGATATATGTTGTAGTGCATAAAATTAGGTTAAGAATTGAAATATACATTGTGTGGGATAAAATTTTTGAGAAAAAGTCGACTTACCCTTAGGAGGGTACTTATGCAGCATATATGGGCCTCGTAAGAAGCACATAAAAGGGTGTAACGCCTTATAAGTGTCAGACATGAAACTCTAAAATTTAGGGTTTTATCTGATGTTTATGAGGGTACCTACAACCCCTGTAAATACTACCTACTTCCCCTAGGTAGGGGTCAAAGGTAACCCTGCCTTGGGTCATTAAATTTTTCAAAAACTTTTGTTCCATTCTTATATTTTAATCACTGACAAGTACTTTGTTAGGAACTAGCACCAAAGAGTGCACAAAATAAGAGAGTTCAGTCCAGGCTACAGGATGAGTCACCTGAGCAGAGTGGCTCTATGATAAGTATACCATGAGCTAGGATAGTCTATTGGTCCCTCAATAGACTAGGAGAAAATCATATATAAAGGTGCAACTGTAGCAGTTTTTGTAGAATTGGTCATTCATACCACACCATCATAGCCTCCGTAGGCTCTACAGGCCCCACTAACACCACAGGTGGGGCTACAACCTATACCACTTACCTTCATCTAGATAAGGCTTTGGATAAATAACCCAAGCCAGTCATCACTACACTCTTACCAATCTGAAGAAGGAGAGGATACTTCAGATGATGGTTTAGAGGAGGAGGTAAAGTTGAGATTAGGGTTCAGAAAGGAGGTTGAGTCCTGATAAACTTTTTAATCTAAAGATGATGAGGATGCAGTTGGATCCCAGTCTGAGGAGAGGTTTAAGGCTTCATTCGATTCTAGGAATAAGTCAGTATTACGCACAGCTGTACCCCATCTTAAGGTGGGTGTATCCCATATTCCATAGTAGATATCGTCATCATCAGTACATTGTACTCAGTTGGCCTCATAGGACACTCAACCCATTGTTTTACTACCTACTGTACTAGAGTTCTAAACATATTTCTACATGTCTATAGTTGAGATTCATCCAAGATAGTATGGGAGGATGCAACAGTTATTTAACAAAGATAGTTTTATCACAGTGTAGGGGTTCCCTAAGTGTAGTACAACAGCTGAGGTTCTATAAAGTTGAATAGGGTAGCTGAAGCACCAGACTTAAAAGCTTTCTTCAAGAGATATCAGTTGGGGTGGATGACTTAACCCTCAGGTTATTGCAGCTTGTCTTTAGTTTGGGAATTCTATGCATCATATGATTCTTTTATTTACTTGATTACCCCACCTGAGGGTAGAAGGGTTGAGCAGCCCCAACAGACCTACAGTTTGGTAAGGGGTTTGTGAGTTGATATTTCTAAGGCAGCCATCAACTGAGTATTATTTGGGCTAGAGTATGAGGAGCTATCCACGATGGTAGATTTTGATTATAGGATGAGGCTAACACACTGTAAATACCTGTACTTTTCCTAGCTTGAAATTCCCCCCTCCAAGAATATTAGAAGCTTTCTTTGAAAAATGAATCTACTTTTTTACATATGGTATTTTAAATATTTTCACTTATTATCATGTGGGGAATCGAATAAGCTTTCCATCGATACTAAATTCATCCAAATTCGACACCCGGGTGAAGCGTTAGAGCCCTTTTAGTGAGATAGTGTATCACCTGAGCCTTCAATGTGTCGTGGAGATAGCTCAAATGGAAATTTTCAATTTCCAATGTTTCTCCATGATAGTTTCACATCGCTCCAAAATTCCAAGTCTCAAACAAGGTAGCAATGCGATAGCTCCGCGTCGCGCCACCATACAGATTCCCGATTGTCCAGTTCCAGTGACTTGGCGCGATAGTGGCGCGTCGCGCCAAGGATGAAAATTGGAAAATTTTCTCAAAAATTATATACGTTTCCTAGGTTTAAAATGGTCAATTTTCCTACCCTATATAAGCTCAAAAAACACGAATTTGAGCCTCCATTACACCAAAATATACTCTATTCTCTCAAAATCCTCTCAAGAACACATTAGGGTTTTTCATAGAAGATTTAAGTTCAAGATTTTCCTCCGTCAATCTTCATGTATTTACAAACAAGGGTATGCATAGTGTTCGTTCATGGACTCTTTTCATCAATGAAGCCCAAGCATATCTTTTCCAACTTCAAGTTTATGGATTTCTTTATGAGTTTCATGTTGGGTTTATTTTGTTCATATTGAGAATGATTAATTGAATTCTAATCCATGTTGGGTGATCAATTTTATGTGGAATTGATTAGTATAGATGTATATTCATGTGAACTTACGATTAAACCCTATAATGATGAAATTATAATTGAACCATGATGTCTAATTATTGTACAATGTTGTTTACATATACTGTGCCTACCATATGTTTGATTGAATGCTTATATGAAGGAAAAGTGCCCAACTAGAATGATATTATGAAATCCCCATTTATGTACAAGTTTATGCATATCACATGTTTGATGAAGTGCTTCAATATATGAATTATGAATTGTGTTGTTGGTCATGTGTTAGAGTAAGTCATGTTATGTTAGTTTCTTTCCATCGAGTCCTGGGGGTACTTGTATCCAATAACTTAGCTCTGTGCCTAGATCCATGTCATGTTTTCATGATACTCTCAGACAATTCACGATCCATAGAACTCAGTCAGTCATGTGACTCAGGAAATCTCAGTAATTTTAGTAGTTCAGTAATATTAGTGATCTCAGTACTCAGTAATCTCAATAAACTCAGTATTCCCAGTCAATCTCAGTAACTTCAGTATTATCAGTTTATCCTCAGAACTCAGTACATTCTGTCAGTCAACGAATCTCAGTAAATTCAGTTTAGTTTAGCTCCACTAAACAACACCACTAGTATCAGTTTAGCTAAGTTAATCAGTTCAGTATCTTTCAGATGGGAGTAGGATTCAGCACTAAGCGATCCTAGGGATGGGGACTCACCCGTTAGATAGGACTGAGATCCTTAAAAGTAATCCCTAAGTTCTACAACTACATAGCCAGCGTAGGTTTAGATGCACCTTACGCGTTTAGGGACATATATATATCTTATTTGGGTTACCTACCAGGAGGGGTTGATGGAAGAGCTCCTTGTCAGAGAGGATATACTCACAGGAGGTCTTTATCCGTGGCATGGTATTGACACCCTTCCAGCTGGGGTTACAGATTGGACCCCACTAGTTCAGTTACGGGGCATATCGGTTAGATGATTACCTTCCACAGTCTCTGTCACAGTTTCAGTCTTAGTCTCAGTAAAATAACTCAGATAGTTCTTGATTTTAGGACTGTCAGATACAGTCAAATTGAGATACAGTAAGGAACTCAGCTAGTTCCATTAGATTCAGGATAGTTAGATACAGTCACTCATGTTATCAGTTATATCAGTTCTTAGAACTTATGTTATTAGTATTTAGCTTCAAGACTATCAGAAATAGTCAACCAGACCAGTTCTTCATAATTAGAACTATTAAAAATAGTTATTCATGTATCAGTAACATAGTATCAGTCTCTCAGTATTTAGTAATACAGTATCAGTCTTTCTCACTTATCAGCGACTCAGGGGTCAATATTAGTAGACTCAGTATTCAGTCCTATCACGATCTCAATTATAGTTACGTAGTCATACATGTATTCTCATATTCATGTTAGTCACTCAGTTAGTATTGTTCATTCATATGAACCATTTGTATTAGCTGATCTCACTTGCATACCAGTATATTCAAAGTACTAACGCATTTGTGCTATGGTGTCTTATACCATAGGTTTAGAAGTACGAGCTCCAGAGCATCAGTAGCATCCCAGTTCAGCAGTCAGAGTCAGCTGTGAGTCATCATCCTTCGAGGACATGATGATTACATTACTATTTCAGCTTTCAATTTAATTTAGTTGTTGGAGTTAGTTGGGAACATGTCCCATCAACTCTTTATTCAGACAATTTAGAGGCTTTCAGACTACAGTATGTTCAGACAATTATCTCATATTTGTTTTGGTATTTGTTATACCATTTTTAGACATTGTTTTATTAGATGTTTGTTCAGTATTGAACCTTATGGCCTTTTATTTCATGTTTCCACATTATTATGTTATATTATGCAATGTACATGTACAGATATCAGTCATGGGTTAGCTTGTGGTCCTTCGGGGTCATGAGCATCGTGTAGTGTTCGGTTCAGAAAATTGGGGCATTACAAACTTGGTATTAGAGCCTAAGGTTCAATAGTATCCTAGGAAGTCTAAAAAGACGTATCTAGTAGAGTCTTGTACATACTTGTGTCATGCACCGCACTTATGTGCATGAGGCTATAAGATGTTTTAGGAACAGTTTCCCTTCTTTCAGTATTTATGTTGTGCCAATGAGCATAGGCTCAAAGTTAAACTCTCAGTCTAATCCGTTTTTTTCCTTCGTTTATAGATCATGCCTGCCAAAAGGGCTAGCGAAGGGGGAAATGGAAATCAGTTAGTACCTCAGCCCGTCCAGCCAGATCTTCTGGATGAGTATGTCTCTCATGCAGAATTTAGGACTGTATTTACTACTCTAGCCAGTTCAGTCACAACCCAGAATGAATGGCCAGTTGTTGTTCCAGCCAACTAGGTGGAAAATTCGGTTACATTCAGGATTCGGGTGTTCACTCGAATGAATCCTCCTCTATTCATTAATTCCAAGTTTGAAGAGGATCTATAGGAGTTCCTCGATCAGGTTCAAAAAGTCACAGACATCATGGGAGTGATTTCCAGTATGGGCGTAGAGTTAGACACCTATCAGCTACAAGATGTAGCCCATACATGGTATAAATAGTGGAAGGTAGACATAGGTACAGATACAGAGCCCATAGAGTGGGAAGAATTTGCTATAGCCTTCTTAGATAGGTTCTTTCCCATAGAGTAAAAAAGGGCTAAAGTGTTAGAGTTAATCAACCTCAGACAAGGTACAATGAGCGTAAAAGAATACTCCCTTAAGTTTATTCAGTTAGCCAGGTACGCTCCCCATGTAGTAGCAGATAGCAGATCCAAAATGAGTAAGTTTATGTCAGGGGTATCAGGTAGAGTAGTTAAGGAGTGCAGGAATGTGATGTTGATTGGTGACATGGACATATTGAGGCTTATGATATATGCCCAATAGATGGAGGAGCAGAAGCTTAAGAAGAAAGAGAGAAAAAATAAGAGAGCTAGAACAGGTAGTTATAGTTTTGCACAGCATGGGTCATAGGGTGGTAACCATTCTCAATTGTGTCAGAAATGTTTAGCCCCAGTTCACTCTTCAGCAAGTGCCTCAGCACCAAAGTTTAGAAATGACTGTAAAAATGGGGCATCAGACTCCAAGGCTCAGAATAGTGAGAGTAGGATTCTTACTCGTCTGTTTTGTATAGAGTATGGTAAGCATCATAAGGGTGTGTATGTAGAGCCAGAAGTGGTGTGTGTTTCAGATATGGTGAGTTAGGTCACAAGGTCAGATACTACCCCCTACCAGGTTATCAGAGTCATCTCCGCTTATCATTTTAGTTCGGTTTCCCGAATCAGCAGGGTGCCAATATCAGCGCTATCAGTGGGCAACGCCCAAGCAGACTCTATGCACTTTGGTCCCAGAAGAATCAGGAAAATCCTCTTGATGCAGTCACAGGTATATTATAGATCTCTCATTTATATGTTTATGCTTCTTCATATTCATGAGTTTCTTTTCCTTTTGAAACCTTGCATAGCAGTTAAACCATGGGGTCAGAAAGTCAAGCCTTCAGATTCTAGTTATAGTTCCAGTATATGTAGGTAATCACTAAGGGAAGTTAATTCCCGACCTACTCTTATCTCAGTGTAATTATTTTGTACCACAGTCATCACCTTACCTATGTATGTTTCACACACTTCCCATAGGATCGTGTGCATATCGAATTCCTACCAGGACGGGTTCCAACACCCTCAGTAGTACGAGCCATGTTCCATGAACACAAAAATTTCAGACTTAAGTCATGTAGCTCATGACTCAGGCACTCATGTCATATTTTACCATATGTTCAATCCACATGACTCATGCTCTACTATTAGTGATTAGTTAAGCTCAGATTACATCATGTATACCTCAAGTTTAAATTTTTTGATAAATCCATAATGTTGGTACTCTGTTCCTCAGGCCTTAGTCGATTTTCAGGTTGATATAGTATTTGTTTGAGCATCGGATCCTTACCTATGCAAATATTTCCCCACGTAGTTATCAGTATCCAATATCAGTACTTCAATATCAGTCTAAACCTCAATTATCAGAACCCAACATTCAGTTCCAGTTAGAATCTCAGTTACAGTTTTAGTTATAATACCAACTTCAGTTCAGTAATCAGATCAGAAACTCAGTTTAGTTCCAGACTTGCTTGACCAATGCTACACCCATCAGTCACTCAGTGAGTAGTGTTTTAGTACCTCATACTATAGAATGTTTCCAAACCATGATATACGTCTAGCCTTGCATTGTTAAGGTGATGCAGTTTTGCTCATTCATTCTCAATTACCTCAAGTTATCCAGTCAATCATTATCTCCTAAGCATAATTTTTTACATCCTTAGTCCAGTTATTCAGACTAAGTACAGACCAGTCTCTCATACCTAGTATTTAGCTATCAGTTAACCAGTTAATCAGATAAGTCAGTATATTTACGCATTCGTGCTCAGCACCTCATAAATCTTTCAATAGTCTGAGTTGCAGTGCATGAAACTTAGTTGCTTTAACTTAGATGATGTATCAGGCCTCAAGTTTCAGATCTCAGATTATCAATCAAGATTCAGATACTAGGTGCCTTGCACATTACCTTAGTTTCCCCTTAGTAGCTCAGCCAAGATAGTATTCCTAGAGGGATCTAGTTTCCCAAAGGAGAGATATACTATGATCCCCCAACCTTTATAACATAAGTGTCCCATTTTCTTCTCATAAAATGAATTCATTTTGAAGTAGGGTATACTCATAAGTTAACCCTCAAGTTCGAATCTCAGTTGTGAGCCATGTATTTAAGGGCTCGAATCAGTTCACAAAATTCAGTTTATATTTCATATTTCAACCTCAGTTATGTTCTCATGTCCCCGTTCATGCATACTTCTAGCATAATCATGGGGTCATCAGTGCCTTTCAGTCACGTAACAATTTTCTTAAACTTACTCAGTTTCATGTTTAAACTACCATTACAAACTTCGTATTCAGTTCATACTCAGAACCCCATTACAAACTTGGTACAAAGTACTCTTGCATATTCAGTCATGCATATATATACCAGTTCAGTTATGTAATCATGCATCAGACATGCCTTCTCACTACAAGAAATTTAGTTCATTAGAACATTCAATCATGTATTCATAAGTCAATTATCCATGCATTAGATATGCATGAATTCATCTTACTAGTCATGCATCAGACATGCATGTTCAGTATGTTATATTCAGCTCTTTAGTCATATCAGTCATGAGATCATGTTTCAATTATTCATGTTTAGTATGTACGTTAGTTCATCTTCTCCCCTTCACTCAGTCTCATTCAAGGATGAATGTCTCAAGGAGGAGATATTGTAATAGCCGTACTTTTTCTAGCTTGAAAATTTTCACCAAGAACGTTACAAGCTTTCTTTGAAAGATGAAAATACTTTTTTAAATATGGTATTTGTATTATTTTCACTTTTTATCATGTGGCGAATCGAATAAGCTTTCCATCGATACCAAATTCACCCAAATCTGACACCCGGGTGAAAAGTTAAAGCCCTTTTAGTGAGATAGTGTATCACCTGAGCCTTCAGCGCGTCGTGGAGATAGCTCAAATGGAAATTGTCAATTTATAGTATTGCTCGGTGATAGTGGCACGTCGTGCCAAACTTCCAGGTCTCAAACAAGGTGGCAACGCAATAGCTCCGCGTCGCGCCACTATGCAGATTCCTGATTGTCCAGTTCCAGTGACTTGGCGTGATAGGGCGCGTCGTGCCAAGGATGAAAATTGGGAAATTTTCTCAGAAATTATATACGTTTCCTAGGTTTAAAATGGTCAATTACCCTACCCTATATAAGCTCAAAAACACAGATTTGAGCCTCCATTACACCAAAATATACTCTATTCTCTCAAAATACTCTCAAGAACACATTAGGATTTTCATAGAAGATTCAAGTTCAAGAATTTCTTCCATCAATCTTCGTGTATTTATGAACCAAGTTATGCGTAGTGTTCATTCATGGACTCTTTCCGTCCATGAAGCCCATGAATCTCTTTTCCAACTTTAAGTTTATGGATTTCTTTATGAGTTTCATGTTGGGTTTGTTTTGTTCATGTTGAGAATGATTAATTGAATTCTAATCCATGTTGGGTGATTAATTTTATGTGGAATTGATTATTATAGATGTATATTCATTTGAACTTACGATTAAACTCTATAATGATGAATTAGAATTGAACCATGATGTCTAATTGTTGTACAATGTTATTTACATATACTATGCCTACCATGTGTTTGATTGAATGCCTATATGAAGGAAAAGTGCCCAACTAGCATGATATTATGAAATCCCCATTTATGTACAAGTTTATGCATATCACATGTTTGATGAAGTGCTTCAATATATGAATTATGAATTGTGTTGTTAGTCATGTGTTAGAGTAAGTCATGTTATGTCAGTTTCTTTCCATCGCATCCTGGGGGTACTTATACCCGATAACTTAGTTGTATGCCTAGAGCCATGTCATGTTTTCATGATACTCTCAGACAAGTCACAATCCATAAAACTCAGTCAGTCATGTGGCTCAGGAAATCTCAGTAATTTTAGTAGTTCAGTAATCTTAGTGATCTCAGTACTCAGTAATCTTAATAACCTCAGTGTTCCAAGTCAATCTCAGTAACTTCAGTATTATCAGTCAGTCCTCAGAACTCAGTACATTCTGTCAGTCAACGAAACTCAGTAAATTCAGTTTAGTTTAGCTTCGCTAAATAATACCACTAGTATCAGTTTAGCTCAGTTAATCAGTTCAGTGTCTTTCAGATGGGAGTAGGATTCAGCACCGAGCGAGCCTAGGGATAGGGACTCACCTGCTAGATAGGATTGAGATCCCTAGAAGCAATTCCTAAGTTCCAGAACAACGTAGCTAGCATAGGTTGAGATGCACTCTACGCGTTTAGGGACATATATACATCTTATTTGGGTTACTTACCAGGAGGGGTTAACAAAAGAGCTCCATCAGAGAAGCTATACTCACAACAGGTCTTACCCATGGCACAGTATTGACACCCTTCCAGCTGGGGTTACAGATTGGACCCCACTAGTTCAGTTTTGGGGCATGTTGGTTAGATGATTACCTTTCACAGTCTCAGTCATAGTCTTAGTCTCAGTAAAAGACTCAGATAGTTCTTAGATTTTAGGACTATCAGATACAGTCAAATTGAGATATAGTACGGAACTCAGCTAGTTCCATTAGATTCAGGATAGTTAGATACAGTCACTCATGTTATCAGTTATATCAGTTCTTAGAACTTATGTTATTAGCATTTAGCTTTAAGACTATCAGAAATAGTCAACCAGACCAGATCTTCATAATTAGAACTATTAAAAATAGTTATTCATGTATCAGTAACATAGTATCAGTCTCTCAGTATTTAGTAATATAGTATCAGTCTTTCTCACTTATCAGTGACTCAGGGGTCAATATCAGTAGACTTAGTATTCAGTCCTATCATGATCTCAGTTACATTTACATAGTCAAGCATGTATTCTCACGTTCATGTTAGTCAGTCAGTTAGTATTGTTCATGCATATGAACCATTTTTATTTAGCCTACCTCACTTGCATACCAGTACATTCAAAGTACTGACGCATTTGCGCTATGGTGTCTTATACCATAGGTTTAAAAGTACAAGCTCCAGAGCATCAGTAGCATTCCAGTTCAGCAGTAAAAGTCAGTTGTGAGTCCTCATCCTTTGAGGACATGATGATTACATTACTATTTCAGCTTTCAATTTAATTCAGTTGTCGGAGTTAGTTGGGGACACGTCCCATCAACTCTTTATTCAGATAGTTTAGAGGCTTTCAAAATATAGTATGTTTAGACAATTATCTCATATTTGTTTTGGCATTTGTTATACCATTTTCATACATTATTTTATCAGATGTTTGTTCAGTATTGAACCTTATGGCCTTTCAGTTCATGTTTTTGCATTATCATGTTATATTATACAGTGTATAGGTACAGATTTCAGTCATGGGTTAGCTTGTGGTCCTTCGGGATCATGAGCACCATGTAGTATTTTGGTTCAGAAAATCAAGGCGTTACACACACCATGAGGGACACAGAGCATAGAGCATAAATATTAGATTTGGCTTGGTAGGTAGCTACTCAGATAGTGGAGTTGGGCACTGATGCCCTATTGGTTGAGGGAAAATGTGAGATAAAGAAGGTATTACTGCAATTATCAATAAATTTTTGGTGGGTTATGGTACGCCATAGAGTGAGTTTAACTTACACAGACAACATACTTACATAGGATATAGACGCTTTGATTGCCAACCTGATTGTTGGTTATGACATAGACTTTATGAGATTGATCTGGCTAGAGATCCATATAAGCGTATTTGATGAGGCCACCACCCTTTTCTTTCCTTATTTAATTCAGTATTTATGCGATGAGTCCAGAGTGCCACCTATTCCTAGGGTAGATCAGTGGATCGAGGTGACCCTCAGAGAAAACATTAGCTTGATTAAGGATGTGAGGAACCTAACCCTTTTACAAAGAGAGCAGCCACCTTTCACTATTATTTTAACCTATTTTAAGAGGCCTTATATTTCAGTTGAGACTGTGTAGCGGTTGGATGTTAGTGTTGTTGTTGATTTAGGTAAGTAGAGAGTTGAGCTCGTGACTATTTCTAGTGAAGGGGCCACAAACACATCTACACTAGCCCAAACTGCTACTTTAGAGCCAGTTGGGACATTTACTTTACCCCTTCGCCCATAGTCACTAAATTAATTGGTATGTTGTACGATTTTATATGGCACATGGTTGAGTGGCAGGATGAGGTGACTGCCCACCTTACTCATACAGAGACTCAGTTGGCTTCATTATTTTCACAAATTTGACCATGGGTATGGATTAAACTAGAGACTGTTGAGTCCTAATTTGAGGTGAGGCTGAGGGAGTATATGATAGAGTATACTAGGAAGCTGCATGCCTGGATTGATAGCCTTAAGGGCAGGATGATAGCATGGTAGTGTAAGGTTCAGACTCTTAATTTTTTTGGCCTCCATGAGAAGATAGTTACATTATACTCCGAGATATGATCACTAGCAGAAAGACATGTTCCACTCATTCCTTTAATCTTTCAAGCCTTTAAGAAACCCTTACCTCTACCTACACCTATGTTTTTTGATCTATTTGTTGATGATAATTTGGCCTCAGTTGTTAAGGCAAAAAGAGGACATGAGAAAGAGCTATAATATCCAACTGTGGATTTTGGTCAGGCACTAAAAAGGGCATCTCATAATTCAGCTGTGTCAGTGTAGATTGATGAGGAAAGGCATGTCGATATGGAAACTGGTGCCTCCTCTAGCCAGGCACCACCACCACCTCTATATTTGATCCACAGCATACCCCAGGTAAGTCTAATTTGGAGCCTAGAGCATCCTATGTATATCATCATCCTTTGTATTTACATTATTGTTATGCACTGGGACAGTGCATAGTCTTTAGTGGGGAGTGGGAGTATACCACAATCGAGGGTTTTTCTCGTTGTTCTTTTTTTTCTGTTGGTTGCAAATCCTAGTAAAACTGACATGTTTAGCTCATTTTGTATTTGTGTTATATATGTGTTATGTTATGTTTGTGTTTAATTAGGATAAAAATAAGGAACCTAAGGATAGTTTACATGTTTCGTTTATTTTTAAGTGTTTTTGAAAAAATGATACCCCTCTAAAAAGTTTCTATGAACTATGTGATGTAAATATATGTGTGACTATTGTGAATATTGTTATGGAATTAGGATTAGGGACAAAATAATCGCATCTTAGAATTGCATTAACCAGATAGGTAGTAGTTGATGATATAATCATGTACCATGTCTGTGCGAGATTCTTACCTAGTTCCTTTTACGCATTTAATCCAGAACTTGCCCGGTTAGTCTTGCCTAGGAGTAGGATAGTACATGATCATAGGATATTTTTTATTTAGTCCACTCATATCCTAAATAACTATCCAAATGTGAATAATTATCCCTTGATCTCTGATTTGAGCCTACATCGACCTATTTTCTTGATTTTCACCTTTTCACTTTCCCAAATTGATTATAATGAACCTGTTTTAGCCTTAGTCCTTCCTTGGACATTGTGCACCTCAACTCAGGCAAATCGCGTACGTTGAGGGTGGATATCATAGAGGTGTATATTTGAAGTAGGGTATGAATAATGGTGTGTCGTGTAAAAGAAAAAGTAAGTAAGGTTTGGTGTCGTAGAGAAAAAAATGATGAATAAAAAACTTAAAAGAAAAAGAGAAAATAAATAAATAACAAAATGAAAACCACACCATCCAAAAAATCAATAAAGGAGAAAAGGGAGGATTAAAAGATAAACGGTTGACAAGTAGAGCCAAATTATAAGTATAGTGTCAAGGAGAGTAAGACATTATATACCAAATGTACCATACTAGAAGACACTATATCCCAAATGTACCATACTATCCCCTAAGCATATATTACTAGCCAAGTAAAGCCTTATAGTGATCCTAGTCCAACTATCCAAAAAACTAAGGTATAGAAAATAAGGGCAAGCCTAAGGTATTCTATGCACACTGATTAGAACTTCTGTTGTGAGCATGAATATCTTGAAATAGTCTATTGCATTGACATGCATGATATGATATTATGACATATGAGACTTCTTTTTGTGATTATATATGTGTTGTGTTGTTAACTTCTTACTTGTTCGGGAAGTATAAGTTGCATATCTTCTTGATTGGTTGTTGCTAATGTAATGCCATTGCTTGATTCCTTTGTGTCATATAATTATCCTACATAGATCCACACAGTTGGTTTTGAAAATTATAAATAGGAGGGGGTAAAAGTTTGTGAGCTGAAATTGAGTTGACTAGTGTAGGTGTCTTAGGTTTCTCTTGGTTAAATATCAGGTTGTTTTGTTATGTGTTTGTTTTCCGAGGACATGCCAATGTTCTAAGTTGAGGGTGTTGATGTACCATGGTTTCATAGCACTTTTGATGCTTAAAATTGGTAAATATACAAGTAATTAGTTTTTTTGTTAGATGTAATGTGTTTTTGTATTTGTGCAGGAAACTAGGTTCTGGAGCAAAACATGAGAAAAAAGAATAAGGTGTTGTAGAGGGCCCACTTATGGGTCGTAAGTGGGACTTACACCCATTATAGGTCCCTGCATAAGTGTTCGAAGAAAAGGTTTTGAAGGATATAATAATGGCCCAGTGGCCCTGAGACTTACAAAGGCCACTTACGGGCCGCTAGTAGGACTTACGCCCCTCGTAAGTGCCTCCGTAGGTGTGAGAAAAAAATATTTTGAAAGCTGAAAATATCCCTTGGAGAGATATGAAGGACATTTATGGGACGTAAGTGCCATCGTAAGTACCGTCATACGCGGATGTTTTGTAGTTATTCTATTGTTTCAGATACCTAGTGATAATGCTCAACTTACATGTCAATTTAAGTACAAGGCAATCGTTATCAATATATTTACCCAACTTTGGAGTCGGAGTCGAATCCATGAAGAACAATATGAGTGGTGACTAAATTAGGTTGAAACAAAAGGTACGTGCTAAATTCAAACCAAGGGTACCAAAATATAAAAAAGGGGGTGTGAAGGGTATCAACACTAATATTTCTTTTTGGGTATTTTTAAGTACTACTTCAGGTCTACGAATAACTAGAGTATAAAAAATTAGGCACAGATCTTAGGGATATGTCTTACTAAGGGAAGCTAATATGTGGGTGTCAATCATCAACTTCATTTTTAGTAGATCAATAGTGGGTGGGTTCGGTTAGAGGTTTTAGTACTAGCCTTTCGCCAAAGCACCAAACTATCACCCATTGATTCTTTCAAATACTAAATGGGTGTGTTCAACAATCGGTAACCAAACCTTAATTTAGGTATCCCTATCTCTAAGATGATGCCTAAGACATAGTAATTCCATGTTTTCTCCTTATTTCTAAGCTAACAAAAAGGTAACAACTAAGATCTAAGTCATTGTTCACAAATGCTCATGTCACCTACAACCCACTCTGAAGGATGGTTGAAGGATCTAGATTACCCACATCCCTTTGTCAAGGAAGATATGGGGATTAGGAAATTTGAGGCTTTCACCAACAAATTCCATGTTATCCTAAAGAATTTGCAAAACCTGTCAATATGAACTGCTAATTGAAGCTAACAATCATAACCCACAAACACTTTAACCCCTATTCATACATAATCCCAAGAGGGAAAATTAGTTACTCACAAGATAAATAAGCAAAGGTAAACCCATAATCTCCATTGATTTGATTTACAAAAGACTAGGCAGATATTACTCCAACCTTTGCACTTTTACAGATCTTTAATGGGAGTGAACTAATCCTCTACTTAGAGGTTACTCCGATGTATTCTTCACCCAAAATTATTACAATATTTTCTTCTCCAAGTATGGAGGCTAAGAACTAGAACAATGTCTGAGAGTTGGGGAATGTAGAATTTTTATGATGGTTAGGGTTTGAGTCTTCTTTAGGGTAAATTTGGGAATCATCTGCGTGCATTTACACTTGCCCTTGGGCTGAAATCCCGCTAAGCTACGATCATGTGGCTTTGATCGCAATCGTGCATACCGCGATCTCGGCCAAAAAAACACAATCGCAGTGTGTTGACTTGCTTAACTGGCCGCGATCGTGGCCCTTAGACCGCAACCACGGTAACTGAGGCTTTGTCTGCTCCTGGTCTTTAACTATACGTCCTTGCTTTCTTTTGATCCTTTTTAGCTCCAATCCATATCTTTCAATCTCATCAACTATGAGCCTGCAAAATGTGGCTATCAGGGCATTCCACCACAATTATGTCTCATTTATTTATTCAAATCATGGTAGTGTGCACGATTGTTGAGTGCAAATGGGTGGTAAATTTACCACTCATCAACACCCCTAACTTAAAGAATTGCTTGTCCTCAAGCAACACTACCTCTTACCATGAGACAACAATTATCTATGCCCAAATTAGATGCCTCAAGTATCACAATAACTTTAAGCTTAGTCACTACCGCAAGTAGCTCCTTGCACATGGGCCAAGCTATTCTCACTATATCTCTCATCATAAAATATTATATTCAAGGATTCATGGGACTTTAAAGGGAGACAATGCAACAACTGCTCATAATCTAGAAATGACTCACTGTTGACCATTGCTAAGCTCTATACTCCTTTTGCCTTATTTCTCAGGCAATGACAAAATCACCAACCTCAACTTGTTCGCATTCCTCCTCAGAAGAAATAAAATATCACTCACCAAGTTAACAAATATGAAATAAATAATTTAAGTGTGAAACTCTCTCCCTCACAAGAACTCTCTATGTTAAAAAGTATTCTACCATAGGCTTGCCCCTATTTTCAATCGCCACTACAAAGAAAGCAAATGGTCGGAGATCTCAAAGGACTTTTTGAGCTTGTAACGTAGGTTCGGATTAGGGTAGGATATCATTTAGTAACAACGTAGACTATACCCTCCTTGAACATCTACATCACACTAATTAGAAACTTTTGACTATGGGCCACTTCTCTTTATTTTCTTTCTTTTCATATGCCTATTTTTTGTTTCTTTGTTTCACCCTTTCTTTTTCATTTCTTTTTCTAGCAAATTTCATGCAATTGTTTCCTTTGATGGGTCTGTTCTTTCTCTTATTAATTTGCTCTCAAAGCTTAAACTCATAGGCACTCACTTACAACTTTGTTGCCTGAAGATACCTCTTTCAATTTTTACCACCCCCAACTTAGGCTTTTAGCCTCAATTTGCATTCTTAAGTTCAAGGAGGATAGGATTCAAAAGAGGTATAATAAAAGGGTCACGACTTGCAATGTGTTTGCCAAAGAAGGTCCAAAGGCTCAAAGTGGGCGACTAGGGATAACACCTATGTATGGGAAGGCTTTTTAGGATAAAACGGGCTTCTAATGTCACAAAGATGGACTAAGATCATTTCTCCAACCAAATACAATCAAAATTTAGCCTTGAAAGACTAATGGGGCAAGTTCTAGATGATACAAGTATACATGATATGTACACAAATAACTTACCACACATGGCATGCAAATTCATCAAGGAGGCTCAATTTCCCTTCTAGTTACAGACAAAATTGGAGTTTTTATCACTATTAACAAGTTAAAAATTTGCAGTCACAAAAAGAGAAAAATTTTTGTTACAAGGTTGCTTACGTCCATTTCTTTGATTTTGAAAAAATTTTCGAATGAAGGGGGTTTTTGTTTTGCATTAGCACCACGCACAATTTTCTAAACATGGAAAAAACCCAAGCCTTATTCTCATTTTATTGGCTTTCTATGGACAACCATATGGCTACTCAGATTTTGCCATAGGTATATAATGCGATCCCAAATTTATAATGCCATGGGTACTCAAAATTCTCCTGCATCTATGCTTAAAACCCGATCATAACACTTTCCCTTTAAGAGTGTCCTCACTCAATCTATCATAGGGAAAAGCTCATTATGCATCACCATAATCAAAATATAACTAAAGTAACACCGAAAATCTAGAAACAAAACAACATGACTAATCCATGAAAATGTGGTAACCATCAGAGTGCCCAAAATGTAGCATCCTAACAACAAAATAAAAAATCATCCAGAGTGTCATCAAAAATAGTATCAAAAACATCCATAAACATATCAAATTAATACAAATCCAGGGTCACCCCCAACTGAAAAACTCGCAGTGTCCCCATTGCACAACCAACAAAGCATAAAAATAAAGATAAAAGTCCTACCTGAAGCTGCATCAGGAGTTGCTCTCTCCTGCTGAATCTGCACCAGCACTACTAGCCCAGAATCTGACCATTCAACAGGGGCCTTATCATTACTCACTACTCTGGTGGAAAGCAATCTATCATGGGGTTTTAGGACCTTTCAAAGGCCATTTACCCCCTTCCACTTCTTGCTGAAAAATTTATCTCCTTCTTCTTCGTCTTCTTCATCTTCTCATGAGAGTCCCAAAGATCTCTGTGAGACTCTTCCAGTGTGGAGTACACCTTCTCAAGTCTAGCAACTATGGCTTCCTATTTTTCTCACTCCTTCTTATACTTCTCATAGTCCGAGAAGGACACATATGAGTGACGCCAGGAGGATGACTCTCCCGTACCCTGAGGCAAACCCGATACTAGCTCCATGATAGCCCTGATATCAATACCAATGTCTTCTAGAGGCCCAGCAGCGGATGGTCTACAAAATTCGGGCTCCTCAGCTGTTGGCTTTCCTGAGTTGACTTTTCTCTTCTTGCTATGCCCAGGTACACCCTCACCCCTAATTTTGAGTAGAGTGGTGCGGGGTTTGGTTTCACCTAAGTGTCTATGGGATACTCTTTTACCTCAGCCCTCCTACATAACTCAGTAATAAGAGAAGGAAAGGGAAAAAGTGTACTACCCTAAATCTTGAAATGCCTCTACTCTTCACATATAATATGGCCCCACATTTAGAGTAATACCAGACATAAGACATGCTACCATGTGAGCTAGAAAATCAGGGACAAAATTTATATGTGCATATAGAGATACTCTGCTGCAGATAATGTTCAGCCAGATTCTGTCCTTTTTTGTGAAGTCGTGCATGGATATGACTCTTTTGGTGGTGGCCAAGGAAACTTCTTTGCCAGGTCATAATATGCCAACCATCCAAGTGCCCGACTCACATCCTTTGGCTTGGAAGTAAGCCATGTCTACATTCGGAAGCAAACATACTCTATTCACTCGCTCTGTACCAAAATTTACTTTCTTCCACCTAATCATCATCACAGGGTTTGAGAGGGAGACTACACTGAGATTCATGTAAAACTCTTGCACCCAGTGATTATTAGACTCAAAGGGGTTTTGGGTAAAACATATCCACCTAGAAGTAGTAATGCTATCAAAGAAGCTTGGATACTTCTCTAGCACCTTGTCCATGAAGATGTCTCTCTCAAGAAGTAGCTTGGTCCTTGGAAGATCACTATAATACTGGCTGAGACATTCAAGAGCCATGAACTGGACGTGGTCATAGTCTCCCATGTTAAGTACCTATAGGCAATATAATTTGGACCCTCATTAGAAATTTTACATCAAAACCATGCTAAATTAATTAGTTAAACTCATGTGGTAGTATTATAGAGGGACTAAGGGTGAGAAATGGATGTGCAGAATTTTTGGACTCAGCTGAAAACTGGCCTTAGTTATAGAAATCGTGGTCTAGTCACTGTGATTTTGATTTCATGATCGTGGAACCTTGACCGCAATTTAGTTCCATGATTGTGGTCCCAATGACCATGATCATGGTGACTGGGACCATTGCACATCATCAAAACATCAAATTTTAACCCCACGATAAGTTTCATTCAACCTATTGATTGTCGTATTTATGAAACTAATACCCTACATGCTAAATTGTACCCTTAAAATATGATGAAAGCAACATGACATACATTGGGGCATTAAATTAAGCACATGGTGTAAACACGAATTTTATCATTTTTAGGCCTAAACTCGGGTACTCAAGACTTTCCCATCAATATATACACCAACTACAATAGCTAATCAAAACAATTAACCACAAACAAACATGGATTCAATATTTGAATCACTATTTTAGGCCTTTTCCTAAATTACAAGTTCCAAGCCTAAAAAAACATCAAAACAAGGGATTTAGGACCACTTACCAAGTTATAGGATGAAAATGACTTGAAATGCACTACATGGACACTCAAAAATGCTTCAGCTTGAGAGAATTTTAAAAAAGAGGCGTAGAGGAGGAAGGCAGTTCGATGGTCTTTTTAAACTGCATTGACCACAATCGTGGTCAGATACCTACGATTGTAGACATGTGGCTACCACGATCATGGTGACATGGTCTGTGATCACGGCAAATGAGACCAAATTTTAGACCCTCTGCATTCCCCTATTCAGTCTAAGCTTGGTAATTTCACACCTCCCCTTCTTTTAAATTCAATCAATACTCCTCCTAGCACCAATATTTCATAGATTATGCATGAACAAAAATAAAAATAAAATCTAAGCTAGCATGAATAAATGAAAAGATACGGGCCATATTTGTGACATAATAGGTTTCTTCCCATCTTTTGTGGTGAACCACCCTTTCAACTATCATTTGTGTTTTCTCTTAGAAGATTTGAATCTCTGTCCCTACTTTTACTTTCTATGAGTTGATCGGCAGAGGGATAGGAGATTCAAATATTCCAAGGTAAAGCTAGATATAGGTAACGACATGACGATGAAGCCTCTATCTCGTCACTTTAAAGACTTAAACCTTTTACCCAATTTTGCATCAAATTTTTGGTCTGGCTCCCTGGGTAAAGGTAGGAACATCAATAGGCCCCTAGTTGGACATCGAAAGTTGAGCTCTTTGGCCTTTAATGGTGGGGATTTCATGTGTTCTTTTGGAATGAAAAACTCCAAAATGTAGGGATGTTGCTCCTTTTCCCCATAACCCATCATTTATATAGGTGGATGGATTCTCATCACACCTACCAAGCATAATGTTGAAAAATGATTTGAATGAGGTCTATCCCATAATTCTGAAGTTGTATTCTTACTATCACCTTTACCCCAAAATGAACTAGAGTCATCATAAGAGGTTTGCTTGGATTCTTACTTTGACTCTAGTACTATTTCCTTTATTATGACATCTTCAATCATATGTTGTTTGGTTGGTTGAGAATTCACTGAGGATATTTTGCTACCAAGCTCAGCATCATATCTTGGTTTCTTTTCATGGTCAACCTCCTCTTGGAAAGTGGGAAAAGTAGTGGCATTTGGAATATTTGTTTTCTTGCCCATTTTCTCTATCTTGACAATTTTCCTTCCAAATGCCTTGTTAGATTGATGTATGTCTTGCACATGTTCCCTTATTGTAGTTAACTGATATAAAATAGATCAGAGCATTACTTAAAATCTATTAGACCCAGTATGTTGTTCTTCCTTCTCCGCATCACCAATCAAACTCATAAGAAGAACTAGAATTTGGGTTAGCACAAAGGGAGTGGCATTTGGAAAATCACTCCAATGTCCATCTCAACCACCACATATAAAACAACCATACTCTCAATAGGATCGACATGGTGATTCCATCTCTCTCCGAGAAGCATATCTATAGTCTCTCTTAAATTGAGGTCCTTCATAATATGGACATGGATCGTCAAGATAGGACTTCCAACTACCAAAATCATACTTGTTGAAAGATTCCATAGAGAAAAGTAAACTAAAATAAAAATCTACCTAACACAAGAAACAAAAGAAAATCACAAACAAATATTTACAAGTTTGAATTCAGGCAAAGAAGCTACAATTCCAAACTAACATAATACGCCAAATTGTTCCCCGACAATGGCACTATTTTCTTATGACGCTCAAATTACTCATCAATTTAAGTGTAAGGAAGTCATCTTCAATATATTTACCCAATTTTAGAGTTGGGGTAGAATCCACGAGGAACAATGTGACTGGCGACTAAATTAGGTGTAAGCAAAAGGTACTTGCTAAATTCAAACCAAGGGTACAAAAGATTAAAAAACAGGGGTGAAGGGTATCAACACTAATATTTCTTTTTGTTTTTTTAAGTACTAATTTGGGGCTATGAATAACTAGAGTATAAATAATTAGGCACAGATCTTGGGGTTATGTCCTACTAAGGGAAGCTAATATGTGGGTTTCAATCATCAACTTTATTTTTAGTAGATCAAGATCGGGTAGGTTTGATTAGAGGTTTTAGTAATAGCCTTTCGACAAAGCACCAAACTATCACCCATTGATTCTTTGAAATATCAAATGGGTATGTTCAACAATTGGTAATCAAACCTCAATTTAGGCATCCCTATCTCTAGGATGATGCCTAAGGCATAGTAATTCCATAATTTATCTTTATTTCTAAGATAACAAAAAGGGAATAACTAAGGTCTAAGTAATTGTTCACAAATGCTCACGTCACCTACAACCCCTCTCTGAAGGATGGTTGAAGGATCTAGATTACCCACATCCCTTTTGTCAAGGATGATGTGGGTATTAGGAAATTTGAGGCTTTCACCAACAAATTCCATGTTATCCTCCAAAATTTAGAAAACCCATCAACATGAACTACTAATGAAGCTAACAATCAGAACCCACAAATACTTTAACCCTTATTCATACATAACCTCAAGAGAGAAAATTAGTTAATCATAAGATAAATAAGAAAAGGTATTCCCATAATCTCCATTGCTTTGATTTACAAAAGTCTAGGTGGTACAAGCTTAACAGTTTTACACATCATCAATAGGAGTGAACTAATCCTCTACTTAGAGGTTACTCCGATATATTCTTCACCCAAAATTATTACAATATTATCTTCTCCAAGTATGGAGGCTAAGAACTAGAACAATTTTTGAGAGTTGAGGAATGTAGAATTTTTATGATGCTTAGGGTTTGAGTCTTCTTTTGGGAAAATTTGGAAATCAACTGTGTGCATTTAAACCTTTTTCCTTGATCTGAAATCCTGCTAGGTTGTGATCGTGTGGCTTTGATTGCAATCGGTCCTACCACAATCACGACCAGAGCGACAGGATTGCGGTGTGTTGACCTACTTGACTGTCGTGATTGAGGCCCTCAGATCAAGATCGCGGTAACTGAGGCTATGTCTGCTCTAGGTCTTTAGATGCACTACTTTGCTTCCTTTTGATCCTTTTTAGCTCCAATCCATATCTTTCTATCTCATCACCTATGTGCCTATAAAATGTGGCTATCAGTGCATTCAATCAAATTATGTCTCATTTATTTATTCAGGTCATAGTAGTATGCATGATTTTTGAGTGCAATGAGTGGGAAATTCACCACTCATCACCTACAACCCACCTAGGGGTCCATAGGTAGTACCTACAACCCATAAGTAGGGTCATAGGTAGTTACCAACCTACTTTTCCTTTTTTAGTTTTGGTTTAGATTTTAGGGTTTTGATATATTCTATAAATATCCATTTGTTGTTTTTGAAATAGTTGATGCACTCTTCACATTTACAAAACTTTATTGATTCTGAGCTTCGGCATTTGATCTTGGAATCTATTATCTTGGTTTATATGGTTGGATATTAATTTGAGATTTTTATGTTTATTCTTAAACTATAGTAAGATTATTCATATGTTTTCTTGATGTTCTTGCAAATATGAGCAGCTAAACTATCTAACTAGGTGTAACACCCCAGATTTTTGGCCTTGTAAAAATTTGGAGTTTTGAACTCACAGCCCTGATTGCGACTCTCTTTATGAGTCGTAGGGTTTCTTAACGGGTTATAGGATCCAATTCATAAGGTGTTAAGTGAAATTTGCCTGAGTTACTACCTTGGTGACGACTTAGGGTTATGAGTCATAATGACTCCATACGAGTTGTAAGGTTGAAATCTTAGGGTATCCAATGTATTAGTTTCTGTCTTGATTATGAATGGAGAATACGAGTCATAATTTCCATCTATGAGTCATATGGTACGAATCATAACCAGACAAGTGTGGATGACCATGGACATTGTCCAGCCTACGACTGGATTGCATGAGTCATAGGGTGACCCTACGAGTCGTAAGGTCACTAGTAATGACTGCGATGATTTTTAGCTTTATTTAAAGGGAAACATTGGTCATTTTCCTTACTCCCCAATTAAAAACCCCATCTATAAAATAAATATGGGGATTTATTTTCATCCCATAGCAAATAAAAAACACATTCTCTCTTCTGTCAAATTTTGTCAAGCAAGAACATTAGGGTTTCCAAGAGGTTGGTTAATTAGAGCTTCTAAGAGCAAATTCTCTCCATAATTCGTGATATTTCAGGCATGAGACTCTGCCCTTAAACTTTTTTTTTTATGTAAATCATGAGATTATATGGTTAATCATGTGATTTTGAACATGGGTTTTTATAAAGGTTGAGTATTTTGATAAGGTTGACTCTTAAAGTGATTTCTTATGATATTATGCATTGTTCATGCTTTATTAATGATTTTGAACTTGTGGGATACATGGGCATAGTGAATAAACTAAGGGGTTATTTTTTCCCTAAATATGATGAATTTTGCCTTAATATATGGCTTTGGAAATTATGCTCCCTCAACCTAAATACTGAAATTGATAATGAATATGATTTCACATAGTTTGAATTTCACTTATTCTCATACAGTGTCATAAAAGATTAATGAACTATGGATTGATTTTATTGAACTTTGGGGTGCATGGATTCCCTGTATGAATGAATAATTGAACCTAAGGGGTCATAAATTCCCCTGTGGGAAGGTTAATGGATATAGCATGATAATTAACTTACAAGTAGGGTTGGTATGATGATACCAATGAGATTCCTTAATGTATAATTGGTTTAATAAATGGGAATATGTGTTAAATATTTTAATTGGGCTTAAAATAAGGTTGTGTAGTCAGGCTGTGAAAGTGGAGGTCCTGAGGGACCATTACTTGAAACCACACTACCCGTCACAGTGGTTTAAATAATGGGTGGTTCAAGTAACCCTTACTATATTACTGGGAGGTTTGAGTCCCCCATGTTATATAAATTGGTGCTTATGTCACCTTTGATTTATTCCAGGAGTTTCGAGTCCCTTATAAGGCATATGACATATGATTATTCTCTGGTTCGTGCTGCTATATACACTGGGGCCCTTCTAACTGGGGAAGAGTTGGGCCCATATAGCCTATGGGTGCCTTATTATAATGTTTATGCTACACAATCTAGGCTATGGTTTTAAAATTACATTCTAAGTCTTGTTCCTTGCCCCTGAACGCTATATATTACTATGTATATGTATATACTTATGTGTATTTGGGTTTTGGACTGATTTTGATACATTGATCATGGCATTATTTTATTCCCTTATCTCTGAGTTACATGCTAGCTCTTAACCCCCTAATCGTCTTTGAATGTTATATCCCCATGTGATATAAGCACTAAAAATACAGCCACTTTTCCTACACAGTGATCAGGTATTCAGGGAAAGTTCATGAGTCAGACTGAAGTGGTGAGCTTCCATACTTTGGAAGACCTTATTTTATGTTTTGGGTTTCTTTATGTTATTAACTCTTTTTTTTTGGACTTATTTCTTGCTATTATCAGGGGTATGTCCCAACTTTTATTGATATTTTGTTGGTTAGAGGCTTTGTGGATATTAATATAGACTTGGGTATTGATTATTAGTTATTGACATATCATATATGTCTTTGAGTTTATCTTTTCTATATTTTTATATGTTTAGAATTCAGTCTTGATTAATGGACTTGAGATACCCGTAATGTCCAGGACTTGGTTTAGGTTGTGACAAAATTAGTATCAGAGCCAGTTTTATGGTCAATTAGGTGTCCACAAAGCCGTGTCAAGTAGAGTCTTTTTTACAAATGTGTAGTGCACCACACTTATAATAGAGAGGCTAAGAGACATTTAGGAATATTTCCCTTTCTTGTTATTTTATTTTCGGGATATAGAGTATAAGGTCTAGAATATCCTCTATTTTTTATTTGTTTGCCTTTTAGATCATGCCTCCAAGAAGATCTGATACTTATAGAAACTCTATTGTCCCATCTGAGGACAATGTGGATGGAACTCATCCTACCATTGGGATACATACTTGGTCTAGGTTGCTACTTCTGATTTCCTCTATGGAGTTCCATGGGTCTCCACTAACCCTTCTCCAAATGGTGACCCTCATGCTTAGTCACCTCAAAGAGATGTTACCTATGCTAAGTTTCGTCGATATATTCATCTATTGAACCAGTTAGTGATATCTCAGTCATGTCAGTTGGGTCCAATTGGTGTTGCTGTGAGTTCTTTTAAGGCCACTAGAGTTGGTCAGTTTATGAGGTTAAATCCTTTGATTTTTACTGGCTCTAAGGTTGAGGAAGATCCACAAGGATTCATAGATGAAATAGAAAAGATCTTTTGAGTCATGCATGTTTCTTACATAGAGGGTATGGAATTCACTTCTTATCAGTAGAAGGATGTAGCATACCAATGGTATGAGTGAGAGCATCTTAGGGGTGATGATGCTGAGTCAGCCTTGTAGGATGACTTTTCTAGTACTTTTCTAGAATTCTTCTTTCCTCGGGATTTGAGGAAGGTAAAAATAAAGGAGTTTGTCAATCTGAAATAAGGAAGGATATCAGTGAGGAATATACCTAGAAGTTTTACTAGTTGTCCCTTTATGCTCCTGATTTAGTGTCTAGTATGAGGGCTAAAATAGGGAAATTTGCTTTTAGGTTGTCTCATAATTTGATTTTAGAAAGCAAAGCCACCTATTGAATAAAAATATTGATACCTATCAACTTGTGGTGTATATGCAACAAGTTAAGGAGGAAAAGAAGAAGCAAGCAAAAATAAGGAAAATATAAAGTAAGAAGTTTTGGTATTTGAATTAGGGTGGAGGTCAGTATCAGAGTGGTAGAGATGGTGGAAAATGTTCTAAGCAAAAGAATTGAGAGAGTTCTAACTTCTATTCTATGACTAGTGTTCCTTATCCAAAGCCATTCGATGGTTATCATTATTAGAGTGGTGATGATCCTAGGCTATCGAGTGCCCAATATCACATCAGTAGGGCCCAGTCAGCTCCATTATATCCTCCTTATAGATTTTATGGTCAGCTGCACCGTGGTCAGTATAAGAATGAAAGGAATCGGTGTTTTAGTTGTGGTCAGATTGGCCATATGCAGTAGGATTGTCCTTTTCAGGTTGCTTCTAGGGAAAACAAGGTTTCTATTGCTACTTTATCAGCTCTTGCACCAAAGGGTTAAAATCTTTCTCTCGTGATATATATTGTCGGTTTTATCTTAGGTCTACCCTTTTTTATGTGACCTCTTCTATGGCTATTCATTTTGGTTTTGATCCTGAGTGTATTTCAGATCCCTTTTCTATGTCTAGAGGTGACTCTATTATGGCTAGATAAGTCTATAGGGGTTGTGTGGTATCTATCTATGGTAGGGAAACATCAGTGGATCAGATAGAGTTGGACATATTAGATTTTAATGTAATTTTAGGGATGAATTAGCTCCATTTGTGCTATGTGTCTCTGGATCGTAAGACTCAAAGAGTCAGTTTCTAATTCTCAAATGAACCAATGATTGAGTGGGAAGGTAGTTCTTTAGTGCCTAAGTGAAGGTTCATTTATAATCTTAGAGACCAAAAGTTATTTCAAAAGGGTGTCTCAATCACTTGGTCTGGGTTAAAGACTAACTCGGAGAGTCTTTTTTGCAATCTGTACTTGTGGTCTGTGAGTTTCTTAAGGTGTTTCTCGATGATCTTCTTGGTGTTCCTCATGATAGGAAGGTAGATTTCTTGATTGATCTTTTAATGAATACCCATCCTATCTTTATCCCTCCTTATAGAACAACTCCAGATAAGTTGAAAGAACTCAAGAAGCAGTTGAAAGATCTCCTTTATAAGGGTTTTATTCACCCATTGTTTCTATGTAGGTCACTTTGGTACTCTTCATGCATAAGAAGGATGGGTCCTTTCAAATGTGTATAGATTACCGCCAGTTGAATAAGGTGACAGTGAAGAATAAGTATCCTCTTTTGAGTATTGATGATCTGCTTGACCAGCTTCAGAGAGCTAAATACTTTTTTAAGATTGATCTTCGGTCAGGGTATCATCAGTTGAAGATTATGGAGGTAGATATCCCTAAGAATATTGTTCATACTTGGTATGACCATAATGAGTTCTTGGTTATGTCTTTTTGTTTGACTAATTCCACGATAGCATTTATAGATCTTATGAATCAGATCTTTCATCAGTTCTTAGATTTGTTCATAATTGTATTTATCGATGATATTTTGGTGTATTTACCTCTGTATAGTGTTTCATACTCTTAAGGATCAGTGGTTATATGATAAGGTCTCAAACTATAAGTCTTGGTTGAATGTTATTACTTTTATGGGTCATGTTGTTTCTAATGAAGGGATTATGCTGGATCCATAAAAGGTTTTGGTGGTTAAAAAATAGCCTAGACCCATGACTCTAACTGATATTTGGATCTTCTTAGGTTTAGCAAGGAATTATAAGAGGTTCGTAAAGAGCTTCTCGTCTATTATTATTTGTTGACTAGATTTACTTAAAAGAAAGTAAAGTTTTTGTGGTTTGATGCTTATGAGGGTAGCTTTGAGAAGTTGAAGGACAAGTTGACTTCAGCTTCGGTATTAACCCTGCTTGATGGTACTAATGGATTTGCTGTTTATTGTGATGTGTCCCATATGAGATTAGGTTGTGTGTTGATGCAGCATGGTAGAGTTGTGGCTTATACTTTTAGGCAATTGAAAGTTCATGAGAAGAACTATCTAAAACATGATTTGGAGTTATTAATTGTGGTTTTCACTCCAATGATCTGGCGTTATTACTTGAATGGGGTTCATGTTAACATCTTCTCAAACCATAAAAGTATGTAGTATGTGTTCACTGAGGAGTTAAATCTTAGGTATAGGAGATGGATTGAATTGCTCAAGAACTATGACATGAGTATTCATTATAATCCAGGTAAAGTTAACGTGGTTGTTGATGCTCTTAGTAGGTTGTCCATGGGAAGATTGTCTCATATTGATGAGGAGAAACAAGGTTGGTGAAGGATATTCAATGTTTGTCTGATCTTGGAGTTCATCTCTTAGATTCTAAGGATGATGGTGTGATTGTGCAACAGGTGGTGAAGTTAACTCTTGGTGATGAGGTAAAGGAGAAATAGTTCTTAGACCTTATTTTTATGCAAATGAGGATGATGTGAGTCACCATAAGGTGATAGATTTTGAGATTGGTGGTGATGGTATCTTGAGGTACCAAGGTAGATTATGTGTTCCCAATGTTGATGGGCTACGATAGGGGATCTTGGTTGAGTCTCATGAGTCGCGGTATACGCTTCATCCTGGTTTAACTAAGATGTATCATAATTTTAAGAAAATCTATTGGTGGAATAACATAAAATGAGATGTGGCCAATTTTGTAGATAAGTGCACGGTGTATCAACAGGTGAAGATGGAGCACTTAAGACCCGGTGGTTATCTCAAGAGACTGAGTTGCCTATATGGAAATGAGAAGTAATTAATATGGATTTCATCACTGGTCTTCCATGGTCTCGGAATTAGTTTGATTAGATTTGGGTCATAGTGGATAAGATAACGTGAGGACTAATTATTTTACTGAGGACTATGCAAAGATTTTTATCAAAAAGATCTAAAGTTACATGGTTCACCTATTTCAATTATTTTAGATTGAGATACTCAGATCTCATTGCATCCTTGGCATTTGTTTTAGTGAGGTTTGGGGACTAAGGTAAACCTTAGTGTCGCTTTCCACCCACATACGGATGAACAAGAGGAAAGGACCATTTAGACATTAGAAGATATTTTTCGGGCTTGTGTGATTGACTTTGGTGTAGTTGGATTGACCATTTGTCTCTCATAGAGTTTGAGCATAACAATAGCTACCACTCTAGTATTGGACTGGATCCGTTTGAGGTTTTGTATTGCAGGAGGTGTAGATATCTTATTAGGTGGTTCAAAATTGGTAAGGCAAGATTATTTTGATCGGATTTGATTCACTAAGCTATGAATAAAGTGAAGGCAATTTGGAATGTGATGTTGGTGATTAGGTATTCCTTAAGGTATATCCCATGAGGGGAGTGATACAGTTTGGAAAGAAGATGAAGCCCAGTCCCCATTATGTTGGCCCATATTTGGTTTTGAAGAGAGTGGGTAATGTTTCTTATGAATTGGAGTTACCTTCTAGTTTGTGTCCATTCATCCGGTCTTCCATGTCTCGATGTTGAAAAAATGTATAAGCAATCCATCCTTGGTTATTCCTTTGGAAAGTGTGCATATTTTGGATTCCTTGTCTTATGAGGGAGTCCCAGTTGAGATTCTCCATAGGCGAGTCCGTCGTTTGAGGACTAAGGATGTGGCTTCAGTGAAAGCTTAATGGTGGAACCAAAAGCTTGAGGAAGCTACTTGGGAAGCCGAAGAGGACATGAAGTCCAAATATCCATTCTTGTTTCTCGCTTTGGATAATCATGCTTGAGGTATGTGTATTCCTTAACATCTTTATTTTCTAACTTTGTTAAAGAAAATTGTGACTTCCTTGACATCTTTGTTTTTTACCTTTGTTAAAGGTAAGTATGGGTGTGTTTCTATGTTATATTATGTCAAAGGATTCCTTGACCCATCATTCGAGGATGAATGATCCTAAAGGAGAGACAATGTAACACCCCAGATTTTTGGCCCTGAAAAATTTGGAGTTTTGAACTCACTGCCCTGACTACGACTCTCCGTATGAGTCCCAGGGTGCCTTGGCGGGTCATAGGACCCAAGTCATAAGGTGTCCAGTGATATTTTCCTAAGTTACTTCCTTGGAGATGACTTAGGGTTACGAGTCGTAAGGTGGAAATCATAGGGTGTCTAGTGTATGTCATAATAGTTTCTGTCTTGATTACGAGTGGAGCATACAAGTCATAATGTCTAGCTATGAGTCGTATGGTATGACTCATTACCAGACTAGTGTGGGTGCCCATGAACACTGTCCAGCCTACGATTGGATCTCAGTCCTACGGTGACCCTACGAGTCGTAAAGTCACCCCTAATGACTGGAGATGATTTTTAGTTTTATTTAATGGGGCACTTTGGTTATTTTCCTTACTCCCCAATTAAAATCCTCATCCATAAAACACCTTTGGGGTTTTATTTTGGTCCCTTAGCAAATAAAAAATACATTCTCTCTTCTCTCAAATTCTCTTAAGCAAGAATATTAGGGTTTCCAAGAGGTTGGTCAATTAGAGCTTCTAAGGGAAAATTCTCTCTATAATTCTTGATATTTCAGGCTTGTGAATCTACCCTTAAACTTGTTTTATGTAAAGCATGAGATTATATGGTTACTCATGTGGTTTTGAATATGGGTTTTGATATGGGTTGAGGATTTTGATATGGTTGACTCTTAAATTGATTTCCCATGATTTGCTATGCATTGCTCATGATTTATAAATTATTTTGAACTTGTGGAGTGCATGGGCATGGTTAATAAACTAAGGAGTTATGCTTTCCCCAATTGTGATGAATTTTGGCTTGATATATGGATTTGGAAATTGTGCTCCCTAAATCTAAATTGTGAATTTGATAACGAATATGGTTTTGTCACATGGTTTGACTTTTTTACTTATTCTCATGCATTGCCATAAAAGGTTAATGAACCATGGATAGATTTTATTAAACTTTGGGGTACATAAATTCCTCGTATGAATGAATAATTGAACCTAAGGGGCCATGAATTCCCTCATGGGAAGGTTAATATATATGGCATGATAATGAACTTGAAAGTGGGGTTGGTATGACGATACCAATGGGATGCCTTAATGCATTATTGGTTCAATAAATTGGGAATGTGTGTTAAAAGTTTTCATTGGGCTTAAAAGAGGATTTTGTAGCCAAGCCATAAAAGTAGAGGTCCTGAAGGACCAATACTGGAAACTGTGTTAGCTGGCACGGGGGTCTTAATGATCGAGTATTTTAAGTACCCTTTAATATATGATTGGGAGGTTTTAGTCCCCCATATTATATGAATTGGTGCTTAAGTCACCTGTAATTTATGTCGGGAGGTTTAAGTCCCTCATAAGGCATATGACATATAACTACTCTCTGGTTCATGCGGCTATACGTACTAGAGCCCTTCAAGATAGGGGAGAGTTGGGTCCATATAGCCCATAGGTGCCTTATTATGATAGTTATGCTACAGAATCCAAGCTAAGGTTTTAAAATTGCATGCTAAGCCATGTTCCCTACCCCTGTACATTATATATTACTATGTATATGCATATGCTTGTGTGCATTTGGATTTTGGACTAATTTTGATTTATTGATCATGGCATTATTTTATTCCCTTATGCTTGAGTTACATGCTAGAGCTCAATCCGCTAACCATCTTTGAACGTTGTATCTCTCCACTATGCAGGCACCAGAAATACTTCTAGTTTTCCTATGCAGTGATCAGGTATTCAAGGATTGTTCATGAGTCAGACTGAAGTGGTGATTTTCCATACTTTGGATGATCACATTTCATGTTTTGGGTTTCATTATGTTATTGACTCTTTCCTTTGGACATATTTTTTACTACCGGGGGCATGTCCCAACTTTTATTAATATTCTTATGGATATTACTGTGGACTTAGGTATTGGTTATTAATTTTTAACATATCATAGATATATTTGAGTTTATCTTTTATATCTTGTTATATGTTTAGAAATCGATCTCGGTTAGTATGTATGCTCTGTTTGACCTGAAACATCTCGGCTTTGGACCCTTAGCTCTTAAATTGTGCATTCTGACCAAGATATGATTTAGGTGTGTCACTCATACACTAATATAAGAGTTGTACCCTTCTACCCTCTCACTCTCGTATGTTGATCAGCCTATAAAGGTAGCTTACTATCCATAATACGACTCGGCCTCTCATGGTTGTATCCTAGTGTACGAGTCGTACACAACCTAGTCGTGTAGAGTATGGAACTTGATCAAAAATAGATTGTTTTTAGTATGAGTCAAGGTACAGTTTAGGGTACAAGTCGAACCCTTTGGATGCGAGTCTAGAGTGCATGGTCGTACCTTGGACAATCTATGAGTCCTAGGTGAAGCCTAAGGTATGAGTTAGGGTACCACTCATACCCTAGGGTATGGTTGACTCAAATGAGTCGTACCCTAACTCGGGGTTATTTTCCAGCTTTTAGTTGAGGGCCTTATGGTAATTTCCTATAATAAAACCCTAAGTCCCCTCACTATAAAAGTGTGTGTGGCCTCCTAAAACACATTTTGAATGGATCAAACATCCAAAACTCTCTCTCAAACACATCTTTGAAGGATTAAAGGCTAGGGTTCCAAGGGTGTTCTTCTAGAGGCAAAGTGAAGTTACGCTCCTTTAGTGAATCAAGTTGTCTAAGTTATGTGACTCTTTCCCTTGTTCTTAACTCAAATACCATTTGTTTTTGACATGGATTATGACTTATAAATGAACGTTTTGAAATCAAATGTTAAGGGTTTTGATACCTAGTGATGAGTAAAGTGTGCTCTTGTTTAGACTAGTGCTTATACTTTATATTATTAATGTTTTGCACATATGGGTGCTTGTTGTATGTGGTTTGACATATGGGTCATCAGAAACCCTAAGTTATATGATTTCTATCTTAAAATTAGCCTTAGGTAAGGCATGCACACAAGGTATTTCTAAAAATATCTAAGTGAATTGTATAGTCAAATGTTGATGATGTTTTTAACTAGGGCAAGGGCCCAATAAGTATGAGTAGTTGATAAATGATATTGTAAAGGTATTGTGAGCCATGTATTGTGTAATTGATAACCTTGTTAGTTTGATGACTACTAAGGGGTTAAAATCCCTAAACATGAAATTAAACTTGAATTGTGTATGAGCTAATGTATGATATAAGATTGCTAATAAGGAATGAGTGGTTTGCAAGGGTCTTGATGAACATAAATTGAATTGTATGATGGATTGGATTAAGGCATTTTCCTATTGAAATGTTTGAGTAACAAATGCTCCCATGAAAACCTTGTGGTCACGTGTAGTGTTGAATTGGTTAAATGGATTAAAGTCCTTAAGTGTAAATTAAACGAATGATTGATGTGGGGACAAAGGGTTAAAGTCCCAATGACGACTAATGATAGTCGCGATGGCTTATGGTTGAATTTACTTTTCTACTAAAGAGTCTTATGGTTAAAGTCCTTTGCTTAAATGAAATTTGCTTGTGGTTAGAGTTCCTTGCCTAATCTAAGATGTCGGCTTGGGTTAGATTCCCTTATTTAATATGGCTTGAGGTTAGAGTCCCTTGGTTAATGAATGTGTATGTGGTTAGAGTCCTTTATATAATGCAAAGTGAATGTGGTTAAAGTGCTTTACTTAATAAGAACTGTTTGAATCTATGAGTATGAAAGGTCGGAGTCCTCCACTTCATGACTAATGATTGAGTACTTCAAGAGTATTGATAAGACTTGTTCCCCTTGTTTGGCATGTCATATACCTATATGTAAGGATAAGTGTATGAATGTGATAGAATATGATATATTGACTTATTGTTGAATGATGATGTTATTTTATCCTTATCCTTGAGTTACATGCTAGCGCTCCAACCACCAACCATCTCTAAATGCTATTACCCTACTTGACATAGGGGCTGGAGCTTCATCTTCTCTTCTTGTGCAGTGATTAGGCAATCAAAGCAATTCGTGCCTTGACTTTGAAGTGGTGAGTTTCCCTACTTTGGAAGGTATACATTTCATGGTCTCTCATCTTTTATCTTAGAATTATTTAGATATGGTATGGCTATTGATGAGGGCTTATCCCTACATATATAGACATCAAATTTGCATATACAGACATTGTGGATGACTATGAACTTGGGTGTGTTGGCTAGTTTGTTGATTAAATAAAGTGTTTAGATATAGTTTAAATTACAATTACTGGTGTTATTTCTGCTCTCTTGATTTATGAGTTGGAGTTCATCTGACTTTTTTTTATGTGAACAAATGATTAGGTTGGGTTAATGGGGCGACCTCTGGTCCAAGTTGGGCTTGAGGTGCCCATACGATATGGCCCAATTTTAGGTCGTGTCAAGTTAGCATCAGAGCCTAGGTTCATGGTCAGTTGGGTGTCCATAATTCCATTTTAAGTAGAGTCTTTTTTATGGGTGTGAAGTGTGCCACACATATATGAGAGAGGCTACGAGATATTTTAGGAATGTTTCCCTTTCTTGTGTTTCAATCTCAAGTTATAAAGACTAAGGTCTTGGAATCCTCTAATTTCTGTTTGCTATCTTTCAGATCGTGCTTCCAAGGAGATTTGAGGTTCAGGAAAACACCTCAGCCCTGACTAAGGTCCCTATGGACGGAGCTCGTCCAATTTTTGGGGTTCAGACCCAGGCTAGGTCTACGGCATCTGACCATCCTCATGGGGATCCACTTGTCCCCACCAACCCTTCTTATGAGAGTGACACTCTACCCCAGTCCCCTCAAAGAAATGCTTCTAATGTAGAGTTTCATCACTTTATCAACCTCTTGACTCAATTGGTAGCTTCTCAATTAAAGCGTGGTTCTTCGACTACTATTTTTTCTAAGGCTACAAGGATTGGCCAATTTATAAGGTTAAACACTCATATGTCCAAGGGTACGAAGGTTGAGAAAGATCCTCAAGGCTTCATTGATGAAATAGAGAAGATTTTTCAGATCATGCATGCTTTGGAGGTCGAGGCTATTGATCTTACTTCCTACCAATTGAAATATTTAGCGTACCAATGGTACGAAGGGTGGGAGTTGTGTATAGGTGTGGATGCTAGTTAGGCTATATGGGTGGATTTTTTTAGGCTTTCTTAGATTGCTTCTTTCCTCAAGAGATAAGGGAAGTAAAGGCAGAAGAGTTTGTGAACTTAAAATAAGAAAATATGATCGTCGAAGAGTAAGCCATGAAATTCCCTCAGTTGTGAAGGTATGCCCCCGAGATATTTTCTAGCATGAGGGCTAGAATGCATAAGTTTGTTTCAAGATTGTCTCAAGAGTTGGTGCTTGAGAGCAAGGCAGCCTTATTGATTGAAAATATTGACTTTTCTAAATTAATTTTGTATATACAACAAGTGAAAGAAGATAAAAAGAGAAAAGTAGAGTTTAGTGAAAGGCAAGCAAAGAAATTTAGACCTTTTAAGCAAGGTAAGAGAGATACTGGAAAGTGGCCAAGGAAGAAGTGGGGGAGTTTAGGTTTTTTCTACTCGACTAGTGCTCACTCTTCTTACCCAAAGTCATTAGGTGATCGTCGGTCTTTGTTTAGTAGTGGGCTCGGTGAAGAAGGTGTCCAATTCCAGGCTAGTGGTGCTCAGTCAGATCCACCCCGCCCTTCTTGCAGATTTATGGTCAAAGTCATCGTGGTCAATGTGGGAAGGGGATGAACAGATGTTTTAGTTATGTTCAGATCTAGCATATGCAGCATGAGTGCCCCTATCTAGCAGCTTCTTGGGCCAACAGGGCTCCTATTACTACTTTATCTACTCCCACACCAAAGGGTACTATTTCTACTTCTGCTTCTACTTCTGGTAACGACTCTACCTAGAACTGCTTGTATTCACTTGCTAATCCCAGTATTCTGACGCATCTCCCAATGTTGTCACAGGTATGTTGAAACTTTTCTCCCGTGATATGTACTTTTTGCTTGATCTAGGGTCTACTATTTTTTATGTGACCCCATTTATGGCTGTGCATCTTGATTTTGGTCCCGAGAGTCTGTCGATTTCTTTTTCCATTTCTACCCTGATAAGAGACTCTTTGGTTGTTAAAAGAGTCTATAGGGGGGTATGGTATCTATTAGTGATAGAGATACTCTTGTAGACTTGATAGAGTTGGACATAGTTAATTTTGATGTCACTTTGGGGATGGATTGGTTGCACTCATGCTATGCTTCCTTAGATTGTCGAACCTGTAGGTTCATGTTTAAATTCCCTAATGAGTCAGTCATTGCATAGGAAAGTGGTTCTTTAGTGCCTAGGGAGAGGTTCATTTCTTATCTTAAAGCCCAAAGGTTGATCTCGAATGGGTGTTTGTATCATTTGGTCCAAGTTAAAGATTCTAACTCGAAAGAGCCTTCTCTAGAATCCATTCCCATAGTTAATGAGTTTCTTGAGGTGTTTCCCGATAATCTTCCCTGTATTTCTCATGATAGGGAAATTGATTTTAGGATTGATATTGTTCCGAATACTCGTCCGATCTCTATCCCTCCTTTTAGAATGGCTTTGATAAAGTTGAAAGAACTTAAGAGCAATTAAAAGACCTCTTAGATAAGGGTTTTATCTATCCTAATATGTCTCATTGGGGTGCTCCCATGTTGTTTATACGCAATAAGGATGGTTCCCTTTGTATGTGCATTGATTATCATCAGGTTAACAAAGTGATCATAAAAAATAAATATCCTCTTCCTAGGATAGATGATTTGTTTGATCAACTTCAAGGTGCGAAGTATTTCTCTAAGATTGATCTTAGATCGGATTATCATCAGTTTAAAATTAAGGGTGTGGATATCCCTAAGATTGCTTTTAGAACCTGGTACGGTCACTATGAGTTCCTAGTCATGTTATTTGGGTTGACCAATGCCCACACAGTATTCATGGATTTAGTGAATTGGGTCTTCTATCCATTCTTGGACATGTTTATCATTGTCTTCATTGATGATATCTTAGTCAATTTTAAGTGTGAGGCAGATCATGTCGATCACCTCCGTGCCATGTTGAAAACTTTAAAGAATCATCATTTGTATGCCAAGTTCTCTAAGTGTGAGTTTTGGTTAAAAGTCGTAGCTTTCTTGGTCATATTATCTCTAGTGAATGGATCAAGGTAGATCCTTAAAAGGTTTCAACAATTTAGAAATGGCCTAGACCTGTGAATCCAACTGATATTCAGAGCTTCTTGGGTCTAGATGGTTACTATATAAGGTTTATGGAGAATTTCGACTATAGCTGCCCCATTGACCAAGTTGACCCAAAAGAAGGTCAAGTTTTGGTGGTCGAATATGTGTGAGGGTAGTTTTGAGAAGTTGAAAGATAAATTAACTTTGACTTTGATTTTGACCTTGCTCGAGGATAATGATGGTTTTGTGGTATATTGCGATGCTTCTCAAATTGGTCTTGGTTGTTTGTTGATGCAACACGGTAGGGTAGTGGCCTATGTTTTTAGGCAATTGAAGGTTCATGAAAAGAATTACCCTATCAATGACTTAGAATTGTTAGTCATGGTTTTTGCATTAAGGATTTGGTGGCATTATCTCTATGGAGTTCATGTTGATATATTTTCCAATCATAAGAACCTTCAGTATGTGTTTACTCAGAAAGAGTTAAACCTCGAGCAAAGGCGGTGGCTAAAGTTATTGAAGGACTATGACATAAGTCATCATTACCATCCGAGTAAAGCCAATGTAGTCGCTGATGCTCTTAGCCAATTGTCCCTGGGGAGCCTAGCCTATGTAGTTGAGGACAAGTAGGAATTAGTGAAAGACATTCACCATTTGCTTAACCTTGGAGTTCATCTCAGGGACTCAAATGATAGTGGTGTATTTGTGCACCAAATCTCTTGTTGTGGTGATAAAATAAAAGCAAGTGTTGGATCTCAATTTGATAAAGATCAAGAGTAATGTGTGTCAAAAAAATATTATTGACTTTATGATTGGTGGTAATGGTATCATGAGGTACCAAGGTAGACTTTGTGTTCTCGATGTCAAAGGATTGAAGGAAAGGATCATGGCTGAGGCTCATGGATCCCATTATGCTATTCATCCCCTCCACAAAGATGTATAATGATCTCTGAGAGTTCTATTGGTAGAATAATATGAAGCATGACATGGCTATCTATGTGGCTAAGTGTATAGTGTGCCAACAATTAAAAGTTAAGCACATGAGCCCAGTAGTTTGTACCAAGAATTTTTGTTGTCTGAATGAAAGTGGGAGGCAATTATTTTGGATTTCATTATCGGTCTTCCTTGATATCAGAATCAATGTGATTCTATTTGGTTCATTTGGATAGAATGACCAAGTCCGCTAACTTCTTGCCCATGAGGACTAATTACTCAGCGGAAGATTATGCTAAGTTATATCTCATGGAGATTGTAAAGTTGAACGTTGCTCTGGTTTCGATCATTTTGGATCAGGGTCCTCCATTCTCATCTCACTTTTGGAAGTCATTCAAAAAAGGTTTGGGTACTAGAGTGTACCTTAGTACCATTTTTCACCTGCAGATGGATGGACAAGCAAAAAGGATCATCCAAACATTGGAAGACATGTTGCGGGCTTGCGTGATTGATTATGGTAGTAGTTGGTATGACCACTTACCTTTGATTGAGTTCTCCTATGATAATAGTTACCACTCTAGCATTGGTATGGCCCCTTTTGAGGCATTGTATGGTAGGAGATGTCGTTCTCCTATTAGGTGGTATGAAGTTGGCGAGGTAAGTTGTTTGGCCCTGATTTAGTTCACTAAGCCTTAGAGAAGGTGAAGGTGATTCGTGATAGATTAAAAACCACTCAAAGTCGCCAAAAGTCTTATGTGGATATAAGTAGTAGGGACTTGGAGTTTATTATTGGCAATTGGGTATTCTTAAAGGTATCTCCCATAAAGGGAGTGATGTAGTTTGGTAAAAATGGGAACTTAGTCCCCGGTATGTTGGTCCCTACTTGATTTTAAAGAGGGTCGGCAATGTTGACTATGAGTTGGAGTTGCCATCTAGTATGGACTCCATTCACCTAGTTTTTCATGTCTCTATGTTGCGGAAATGTATGGATGACCCTTCCTTGGTTGTTTTCTTAGAGGATGTTGGTATTTTGGACTCTTTGTCTTATGAGGAAGTCCCTGTAAGGATCATGGATCGGAAAGTTTGCCGGATGCAAATGAAAGATGTGGCTTTGGTGAAGGTTCTATTGAGGAACCAAAAGTCCGAGAAAGCTACTAAGGAGGCGGAAGAGGACATAAAATCCAAGTATCGACATTTGTTTCCCATTCTAAAAACTCATGATTGAGGTATATGTTAATCTTCCTACCTTGATTTATGACTTGGTTAGACAATGGGTTTAAGTCCCCAAGCTTTGAATTGGTTGTGTCTTTGCTAGACAATGGGTTAAGTCCCCAAGCTTTGAATTGATTGTGTCTTTGTTAGACAATAGGTTTAAGTCCTCGATTATTTAAGATGAGTTTTGTCCTTGATAGATAATGGGTTTAAGTCCCTAAGCCTTGAGTTAACAAATGTCCTTGGTAAATGGTAGGTTTGAGTCCCAAAGTCAATGAAATGAATAGTCGATTGATGATGATCATGATATGTGTTGTATCCTTATTGTATGCTTGCTTCTAACATGTTCAAAGGATGGTTTGATGTGTGATGATGTGTTAACTTGTATTTATGTTTCCCTTACCCATCATTCACAGACGAATGATCCTAGTGAAAGAGAATTGAGACATCTAGGTTTTGGACCCTTGGGAAAGTCTTTTAAATTGTGCATTTTGACCAAGATACGGTTTAGGTGTGTCACTCGTACACTAGTGTACGAGTCTTACCCTTCTACCCGCTCCTTCTCATATGTTGATCGACCTAGGAAGGTAGCATAATATCCACAATATGACTTGGCCTCTCATGGTCGTATCCTAGTGTACGAGTCGTACACAACCTATTCGTATAGAGTGTAGAACTTGATCAAAAGTGGAATGTTTTTGGTATTGGTCAAGGCTATGGTTTAGGGTATAAGTCATAACCTTTAGATGTGAGTCTAGGCTGCAGGGTCGTACTTTGTACAGTGTATGAGTCCTGGTGAAGCTTGGGTATAAGTTAGGGTACCACTCGTACCCTAGGGTACGATTGACTCAATTAAGTCGGGCCCTAACTTGGGGTCATTTTCAAGCTATTAGTTGAGAGCCTTATGGTTATTTCCTACCCTCAAAATCCTAAGTCCCCTCACCATATAAGTGTGTGTGGCCTTCTAAAACACATTTTGAGTGGATCAAACATTCAAAACTCTCTCTCAAACACAGCTTTGAAGGATTGGAGGCTAGGGTTCCAAGGGTGTTACTCTAGAGGCAAAGTGAAGTCAAGCTCCTTTAGTGAATCATGTTGCCTAAGGCATGTGACTCTTTACCTTGTTTTTAACTCAAATACCATGTGTTTTATATATGTATTATGACACATAAATGAACGTTTTGAAATCAAATGCTAAGGTATTTGATGCCTAATAATGAGTAATGTGCGCTCTTATTTAGACTAGTGCTTATACTTGATATTATTGATGTTTTGCACATGCGGGTGCTTGTTGTATGTGGTTTGACAAATGGGTCATGAGAATCCCTAAGTTATATGATTTCTATCTTGAAATTAGCCTTGGTAAAGGCATGCACACTAGGTGTTTGTGAAAACATCTAAGTAAATTGTCTAGTTACATGCTGATGATGTTTTGAACTAGGGCAAGGGCTCAATAAGTATGAGTGGTCGATAAATGATATTGTAAAGGTATTGTGAGCCATGTATTATGTAATTAGTGATCTTGTTGGTGTGATGACTACTAAGGGGTTAAAGTCCCTAAACATGAAATTGAACTTGAATTGTGTATGAGCTAAAGTGTGATATAAGATTGCTGATGAGGAATGAGTGGTTTATAAGGGTCTTGATGACCATGAATTAAATTATATGAAGAATTGAATTAGGCATTGGCCTATTGAAATTTTTGAGTAACAAATGCTCCCATGAATACCTTGTGGTCATGTGTAGTGTTGAATTGGTTAAATGGGTTAAAGTCCTTAATTGTGAATTGAATGAATGATTAATTTATGGAAAAAGGGTTAAAGTCCCAATGTCGACTAATGATAGTCGCGATGGCTTATGGTTGAAGTCCTTTGCCTACTAAAGAGGCTTGCGGTTAAATTTCCTGGCTTAAATGAAATTCGCTTGTGGTTAGAGTCCCTTGCCTAATCTAAGACGCCGACTTGAGTTAGAGTCCCTTATCTAATACGGCTTGAGTTTTGAGTCCTTAGTATAATGGAAGTGCATGAGGTTAGAGTCCCTTGCATAATAAATGTGTATGTGTTTAGAGTCCCTTGTCTAACACAAAGTGAATGTGGTTAAAGTCCTTTGCTTAATAAGAACTATGGAATCTATGAGCGTGGAAGGTCGGATTCCTCCACTTCATGACTAATAATTGAGCACTTCAAGAGTATTGATAAGACGTTCCCTTGTTTTGCATGTGAAATACCTATATTTATGGATAAGTGTATGAATGTGATAGAATATGATATATTGACTTCTTGTTGAATGATGACGTTACTTTATCCTTATCCTTGAGCTACATGCTAGCGCTCCATCTGTTAACTATCTTCGAACACTATGTCCCCACGTGACATAGGGGCCGGAGCTTCATCTTCTCTTCCTGCGCAGTGACTAGGCGATCAAAGCGGTTCGTTCAATTAATTTGAAGTGGTGAGATTACCTACTTTGGAAGGCATATATTTCATGGTCTCTTATCTTTTATCTTAGAATTATTTAGATATGGTTTGGCTATTATCGGAGGCTTATCTCGACATATATAGACATCGGATTTGTATATAGAGACATTGTAGATGACTTTGTACTTGGGTGTGTTGGCTAGTTTATTGACTTAATAAAGTGTATAAAGGTGGTTTAAGTTATGATTATTGGTGTTATTTCCGATCTCTTTATTTATGAGTTGGAGTTCATCCGACTCTTATGATGTGAACAAATGATTTAGTTGCGTTAACGGGGTGACCTCCAGTCCAAGTTGGGCTTGAGGTACCCATACGATATGGACCAATTTTGGGTTGTGTCATGACTAGGCAAAAAGGTGGTCTCCATTCCACGATAAAATTGAGATACCCATCACGGTCAGGCCCTAATTTGAGTCGTGACACTAGGGTTGTGGGAACCCTAATGAAATATCAAAGTAGAGGAACTACAAAGTTGTTCTTGATTGATATTCTTGCATGTATTATGATCTTATTCGGTGTGATTTCTTTCTTAACGACTGCAAATATTTAGAACATGCATGTATTCAATACTTACTCCAAAAGACAGGTGGAGATTAGCAAAGAAAGTTACAACAGTAATTTGAAGCTATCAACCTTCATCTAGTTAACTTGAGACTCAAAAGGTAATAGTTAATCTGGAATCTAGGATAAGGGTTGGTAAGGAGACACTTTTAGACACAAAAAGTGATGAGTGAAATTTACCAAAGGCATTCATAAGTTGGTTGGTGATACATATTGATGTGATATGGTTTTATATAACTTTTGACACATATAATGATGGAAATATGCAAGTTACTTAGGTCTTTTTGTTAGATATGATATGTTTTATGTTGTGTTTTGTACGAAAATAGGTTTTGCAGATTAACAGGAAAAAAGAGGTAACAATTGAAGATTTTGGACACCTATGTGGGTACCTACACCCCGTAGATACTACGTACATGAGGCAGGTGCCAGAATATGTGCCAGAAAGTTAAAGTTCTGAGATCAACAACTAAGGATTTTTTTCCTGTCACCTATGTTGGACTACCTATGGGTCGTAGGTAGTACCTACGCCCCATAGGTGTCAGAAGTCATGGAGTCCTGAGAAATTGTTACAGTATTTTGGACACTGGCACATATGAGGGACCACCTACACCCCATAGGTGGCCACCAACTATGATTTTCCTCTTTTGTTTAGGATTGGTTTCCTAGGGTTTCCTTATATTCTATAAATACCCTTTTGACGTTTTTGCTAGTTTATGCACTCTTATCATTTACAAACATATATTTGATTCGAAGATTCAATTTTGATCTTGGGATTGCTTTGTTCTTGTTTCTGGTTGAATTATCAATCTGAGACTTTGGGTTTTTGTCATAAAATATTGTAAGACTTATTTAATGCTTTCAATTATGAGTTCCATTAATTGTTTCACAATGATGAGCGGCTAAATCCCTTAGCTAGGTTTGTGGGAATCCTTGCGGATTAACAAAGTAGGGAAGTACAACGTTGTCCCAAACTGATATTCTTGCATATATTATGATTATCTTCAGTCTAATATATTTCTTAGCAGTTGAAAATGATAGGATCTTGCCTATATTCACTACTTGCTTCACAAGAAAGGTAGAAAGTAGAAAAATAAGATCATAACAATAATTTGGAGTTAATTATCGACATAAGCTAATCATCTTCATCTACTTAATATAATTATCTTCATCTAATTAATTAGGGACTCAAAAGATAATAGTTAATCTGGGATCTAGGATAAGGGTTACAAAAGCGACACTCTAAGACTCAAGTGGTAAAGAGTGAAATTCACTAAGGCGTTCACAAGACGGTTACTGATACATAACTTATCAGATTCTGCATGCAAGACATTGGGTTAGTTCAACAGATCATGATAAACCTACAGAGTTGAGAAGCCAAGGGGAATACAATCCTAGTATTCATTTTAGATTAATTACAACAAAAGTATTCCATATCTTATTACTTTTCACATATTAACACTATAATCACCCCACTTTTTGAATTGCCCGATGGTTTCAGCAAACTTGAGAGATAATTCCATGTGTTCCCTGCGGGTTCGACCCCAACCTGAGTTGGGTCACTATATTTTGCATCTGCTGTTTTATATTCAATTGGAGGTGTAACTTTAGGCGATATCACATATCTTATCAAATTATGCATACAAGGCATTGATATAGTTTGATGGAACACGATAAGTTTACGGAGTTAGGAAATTGGGAGGAACATAACCCTAGTATTCATCTCATATTGATTTCAACCTAAAGTGATCAAAAGTTGTTACTGCTGTTACTATTATCACAAAATCCCCCAATTTACTTTTCTACACTTTCTCAACTGCTTCAGCAAGTTTGTGATAAAGATTCGACCTATTCCCTATGGGTTCGACACGAACCTTTGTTAGGTTATATATTTGACAGTGGACGTGTTATACTTTCTTAGAGATATAATCTTAGGAGGCATAAGGGGAGATAAAAATTAGCTAAGAAATATGTTGTGAATTATCATCAATAACATATCCAAACAAAAGATATATTCATTCAAATGCTAGGAGCATTTGCTGGTCAAAAATTAATTTCATATTTAGCTGCAAATACTCTTATTGAGTTCTTAAAGGAAAAAGTTTACAACATGCATGAAACATGGTAGATCAATCAATTCTAAATGCAATAATTCTTAGAGAGAAAAAAAGAGCAAATAATCATAATAAGGAGATAATACACTTATGTCGAGCCTATGACGTAACACTTCATGAAACCTCATGAAAGGTTTAGATACCTAAGAAAAATAACAAAAGTGATGAGATTCCAATAAGATATGTTCTATTAAAAATCGATATTAATGATATCTCATCAATGATATCTACGATAAAATATAGTACAATACGGTAAAACATTATGAGGATTTGAATTCTATGTTTATTTAAGTATGACGACATAGAAATACTTATCAATACATACAAGGATGCATCTTGATAAGCATAAAACTTATTTATTTTTCGGTCCAGACGCCAAAAGATGTCAAGCATCTAATGTTGGATATCGTCACTTGATAAAATTTATATAAAAAATCTCTTAAGGATTCAAAATTTTTGAAGCATATAAAAGTTTATAGAAAACTTTTTTTGGTAACTAAAAGATTTTATTTACCAAGTGACAAAAAGCATAAAGGTTATAATGTTGTACATCCCCAGTATTGTATCAAATTACATAGGGAACAAATGCAGTATCTAGTAAGCTAAGCTAAGGGTAGAAATTCAGAATGTCTAGTCTCTATTTTAAACACATCTCGGTATCCCCTCTACAATTTATAGCCTAGACGATCAGTCTAACTATAGCATCAGCATTTCTTTATTGTTACTTGAAGAATCTGGAATTTCTTTTCAGCCAAAGGTAGTACATACAACAAGCTAGGAAAAGTTTGTATAAGTTATCTTGAGTTGATTTACCTTTTGTATGTGGACTAGCCCATAATATCCCATCTTTCCAACATAAATCACTTCTTTGCATTCCCAACTATCTGAAACTTTACATCATACATCAATAGAGAAAGAATAAAGAAAAAATAGGTGATCTATGAAGTCATCACAACTTTGGCATAATAGATAGGAAACATCAGAAATAGAGCTTCATTTAGCTATCATGTCTCTTGTTTTCAATCTCCTCCACATGGCCAAGAATAAGATAAACTTTCATCTAGAAGCACCATAATTATTACATATTAATATACTACATTCCACGTTGGCCTAGTTGCCCCTTAGCTTCGGATGGATGTCTTTAATAGTGAATTTAGTGGCAGTAGAGACATCAGCTTCCTTATATCCTGCAGCTTCAAGAGTTAGCTTTGTATTGAGGATCTTTTTAACCATCTAAGGAGCTTGATTCACTTGAGCATTCTAGAGGTTATTTTCTTTGTTGTAATAAGCATGAATCTACTGAATCCATATCTTGACCTTTTTCAAGTAAAAATTTCATAAATGCATACAAATAGCAACTCTATTCTAGTTAGTACAATCTAGAAAATCAATTTCACCAACAGTTTTAGGACTAGATAGTCTTTCCTAGGCTATCAGTGCTTTCTTACTGGTATCAATCCCTCTAGACCATAAAAAAGATTGACATATAGATTCAGTTAGCTTTACCACTTTCTTGGGGAGTATAAAGACCTGAGACCAATAGACTTGAATGGAGAATAAAACTATTTTGATCAACTGCACTCTGCCAGCATATGAGTGATATCTAGATGTCCATGACTTAACTCTAGAAAGTATCTTATCCAATAAAGATTTATATTGAATAATCATAGTTTTCTTTGATGTGAGAGGTATGCCAAGGTACTTAAAGTGGAGAGTACCTTTGGTAAACCCAAAAGCTTACAAGATAGAGTCTTGCTTACTTAAGCTAACACCACTAACATACAGAGAACTCTTTTTTGGATTTGCTACCAATCCTTAGGCTTTTAAGAACACTATGAAGTAGTTGAATAGTAACATGACAAACCCTAGATCTTTTTACCAAAAGTCAGTAAGAAATCAACAAACTCAAGGTGAGTAATACACAACTTCTCATATTTTAGGTGGAAGTTGAAATCAGGTTGATGCTTTAGGATGCTTAGTTGTTTGTTTAAATACTGTATGGCAAGTACAAAAAGAAAAGGGGATAAGGGTCACCTTGTCTTAGGCCTTTCTTAACTTGAAAAGAAGAAGTAAGAATCCCATTAATGAGAATAGAATAGAAAACTAAGGTGATACATTCCATGATCTACTGAATAAACATGTTAAGGAACTGCAAGGCTCTAAGGATTTGTTCCAAGAAAGTCCACTCAACAGAATCATAAGCCTTTTTTATGTCAATCTTCATCATGCATCTAGGTGATATGTGTTTTATGTCATACCATTGAATAAGTTCATGACTCATAATGTTATCACTGATGACCCTACCTGGTACAAAAGCAGATTAGATGGTGTGCATGAGTAGATCCATTACTCTTTATATTTTATGAGTCAAGATTTTGTAAACTAGTTTATGTAGCATAGTGCAGCAAAAATAGGCATGTATTCCCACATTCTGGTAGGATTGGGCACTTTAGGAATCAATGTAATAGTGGTGAAGTTAACTACTTTAAACAGCTTCTTGTGCTGAAAAACTTCAGCATTGCACAGACAACCTCATCACCAATTATACCCCATTCTTTCTTGAAAAACAAGCATTAAAGTCATCACATCCTGGAGCTTTAGTTTAATGCCAGTAGTATTTCATCCTTGGTAATAGGATCTACAAGTCAAGTTGATGATTTCTATCCAACACAAGGCCATTATGCATCACTTGAGGGCTAACGCCATCTAAATAGAATGTTGCAGTACCAAGTAAATTCTTATAAAGGGACATTACTTCATCTACAACCTCCTCCTACTTAGTTAGTAAATTACCATTAGCATCAACCAAATTCTTTATAGTATTGTGGCTCACCCTATTCTTAAAGCTTACATAAAAGTATTGGTTGTTAGCATCCCCAAGTTTTAACCAGTACATTCTTGATTTCTACTTTAAGATGCTCTCAGTAATGTTATTCCACTTCTCCAGCTATAGTTTAATAGTCTTTTCTTCATAAAAAAGATCCTGATCTGTCACGACCTAATTTACGAGTCATGATGGCACCTATTCTATCCCACCAATAGGTAAGCCAAACCATAACCCTGATTTTAAACACAATGGGTTAACTTGGTGAAAAATACCCAACACAGGCAGAAATCAACAACACAACTTATAAATAAGCATAGCATTTGAAATAAATAAGATAGTCAACATAGATACCATCCCATGACCTGGTAAAGCCAGTACAAGAGCATATAGCAATAATAATACAATCAAAGTATCTAGAATAGTCAATAACATATGTCTCAAAACAAAAGACTGAATATAGAAAGATAGAAGCAGATAGGTGACTCCAACTCCAAGAGCTCACCATATCTGAATAGCAACACAGCAGGATCATCGATCAACGACGGCAACTAGTACTCAGATCTGTACTAAAAAGGTACAAAAATATAGTATGAGTACCAAAGCCATGGCTACTCGGTAGGCATTATCTGCCGATTGAGCTAAATAATGATATAAGTGTAATAAAATGCAAGATAACATAAATAAGTCAAGGTATAGACAAACCTGAAGTAAATCCAACATCGTTGTGCATAAATAAGTAAATAAATTGAAATAATAGCATAACGTAATATAAAGAATCAACACATGCAATCATAACTACAAAATTGGATCCCATATGCCAATTAGTGTGAAAAAGTAAACAATCCTTCGCAAGCCCCCATAAACTTGGAAGGTACAAACAAGATAAAATAACCCACCATCGTCATTTATCATCTCTCATAATACAATTAAAATTCATCCAAGTCATGTCACACTATAACCATTGATTGTTCATATTCATCATTTGTCAATTAATCAACACTTAATCTACTAATCATCATGTAGCAACTAATCCCCATTTATTTATAAATCATTCTTATCAACTAGACATTATTTATCAAATAATCCTCATATAGCGACTAGTAATCACTTATCAACTAGTAATTGTTATCAACTAACCAACATTTACCACTAACCAATATTTATCACCTAACCAACATTTATCAACTAAACATTATTTATAAACTAATTATTTTATCACTAGAATCCATTCATATCATACCACATTATAATTATTTCCTCATTTTCATACTAAGCAAGAATCACTATTGTCAATCTTACACCCCCATATCGTTATATCATAATAAGTATGACATCATAGTATAAGGGGTAATATATACATATCCAGACTCGAATTGGTATGGATATTCAACAATATCCTTATCAATATCATCATCAATATCATAGCCATCCTCCGTATTTCTATCGGGTATAAATAATCAATATAATTACCACTATCATAAACATCCTCTGGATTTATAACGGGTATAATATTCTAACTTGAACCGGTATTTGGATTGTTCAGAGCATAATTAATAGTTGGATTTGTACCAGTAATCATATCACCATTATCATGGCCCATAGCATAATTATTGGAGTATTTAATAGCGTACAATTAACATAGTATATTGATATGAACAATAATCATAATCAAAATCGTGATCTTTAGCATAATCAATAGAATGATTACTTATATAGTAAATAAGCGTGATCTTTAGCATAATCAATGGCATAGTCGCTAATATAATCAATAAGCATGCTATTTAGCATAATCCATATAATATTCACCAATATATTCAATAAACATGATTTCTAACATAATTAATATGTATTATCAAGCATAGGCAATAACTTATTAATTGCCTAATTAATGGCTTATCATTAGCATAATAGATAGCTCATCATTTAAATAATCAATATCTTACCACTATCTTGATCAATATCTAATCCATGGAATAATCTATAGTTTATTCATAGTATGATTGATAACTTAATCGTCAATCTAGTCATTAAACATGACCTCTAGCATGGCCAATAGTGTAAAGCGCTAATATATCGATAAGCATGATCATTAGCATAGTTAATAACTTTTTTGTTTCCTCAACCAACAACATAACTTATGGATTAGTTAATATTATAATTAAGGACTTATTCAATAATATATTCAGCAGCCAATCGATAGCCAAATCAATAGATATACAATAGCTCATCAATAACATAAGTTTAATCAATAACTCATTCATGGCATTCTCGTTAAGCATTACTTCCAAAGTCATCCATCATAATCAAAAAGTACCAAGGTGACTAAATATCATTGAAATAACCATCTTCCTAGATGTACACAAGTGTATCAAAGGGTCTTCAATAACTATCACATGTCTTGGCCTAAGGTGGGTCGAAGAGCGCACCTCTAAATTCCCAACATCATTTATCAAGAAACATCTACATCGAACTAGGATAAGATATTTAAATTCATTATTAGATGTCAAACAAGCCACAACTAGCCCTAGGATAGCAATTCCTCCAAATGAGAGAAACTAAGCTAATTCTACCTAAGGTTAGGCAATATTGGGTAGATTTCATCCTAAACCCAAGTGAATAAGGAAATCTCCTCATTAGTTAGTAACTAGAGCATTTTTGACCTAAGCATAAGCCCACAAGGTCAACTTCACCTAAGGTAATGGTTAACTAGGCTAATCATATCCAAAACAATATCTAAAATAGCCTAAATGATCCAACTAATTCCATGTATTTTAATTTATCATACCAACACCTAAAATTCATCCCAAATCTAACACTATATCATAAACATATTATAAATTAGCTCAATCTAACAAGAGGTAAAACCTAGCCTACTTGGATGCCAAAAAAAGCTCAAAAGATTCGCTAAATCGCTGTTTTTTTTTCCTTTTCAGAAGCTTCTGTAAGATGCGAAGCTATCAAAATCATATTTTACTCATTAATATTAGAATAATGATACTGATATTACACTATTGTATTTCAGGTCCAAAAATCACCCAAATATCCCATGCGGGTCTTATTTATGGAAAAATCATATTTTTGAAACCAACCTATTGTTCCCTAATGCTCAATGAGTCATTACCCTCAAGAATGGGTGAAACGTGAGCTAATTTGGGGTTTAAATCAACGCTCTAAGGTTTTGGGAATTTTTTTTAACAAGAAATGAAAAATTCTACCATGAAAGAGATGAAATTTTACCACAAATCATAAGATAATCGCGAAAACAAATGTTAGCCAAGCTTCTAAATCATACACAATCCTTAAGTACAAGCTATCTCTCTATTTTAGTCTCAAGATAATGGATGAAAAATGCATAAAATCTTGCAAAAAAGGTCTATGTATACCCAACCAGGTTCTCGAGTGTCACTATCGTGACCCCACTATCATTATCGTGATATATTGCAGCTGTCACACGAGTCGTCAAAGGTATCATGATTGCTATAAATTGAGTCTGTATAAAGGAGTTGCGATCATAGCCAAACATCGTTATCGTGATGCACTAGATACAATAGTAGACTTAGAATTTTTTAAGTCTCCGCCAAGCCCTCGAAATTCATTTGGAATCTCATATATGCAAATGAACTATGTAACCCTATCAAATTTAATATTACGAACTCAATGACAGTTAAAATTTTCATCCAAGATTATTTTGTTAAAATATGGGTCCCACATCTAATTGTTATTTTTTAACTTTGCGACCAATAGGTCAAAATAAACCCGAGAGCCTTGGGACCTATATCAAGAGTCCTCCTATCCTAAAATCAATATCCAAAAGTTGTTGGAACAGTTAAAATTTACATTCGAGGTCATTCGACTGATGTTTTTACGGTGGCCATTTGTAAACAATGAAAACTTCAGAACCTGGAATTGGCTCTAAAAAGCAAATGAACTGCCAGGTAATTGAACTGTTAGTTCTAGAAAGTCATAAATGACTTGGGTCAACTATAAAAAAGCTCTAACAACGAAAACAAGTGAAAGTATGAAAAATTGCCTTAACGGTTATTACAAGACCATATCCAAGTTGTCTCATGATAGCTTGACTATTATGTAGCTGATGTCTTAATAAGTCAATCTATTGCTCAGTCCTTTTAAATTACTTATTATTCAATTCCTTCAAACTAGGTTTAACATCTTTCACCTTTTCCATCTAGTCTCCATTGTACCTGAACACTAGTATTATTACCATCCAAGCTTAATTATTATTGTAAAGTCATCATGTTGTTTTAAAGGTAGTTTAGGAATCTAAAAGTTTTAGGTCCACCTCTAGTTTCTTCACTTATATTGAGATTAAGAGGAGAGTGATCAGAAAAATGAGGATCCATAACATGAACTTGTGCTTGGAGATATTTCAGCATCTAATCTCCATTAACTAGGGCTCTATCAATCTTGTTTAGAACATAATGAATGTCCAAGTGAAAGATCTACCATAATAGTGCAATTCATTCGTGCCAGTATTAAATAAAAAGTCATTAAAATCATTTGTCTCTCCATCTTGGATAGTGTTGCCTCTAACTCTATCATCCACCTCCAGGACTTCATTATAATCCTCAATGGCAAGCCAAGGCCCCTATTGGTTTGCATAGATATGTCTGAGGTCATCCCATATGCTTTTTCTATCTTCAACAGTGTGAAGACCATAAATAGTGGTAAGACTAAAAGTCAACTATGTGTTCATAGGATACATGTAATACCCCATATTTTTCTAGCTCAGTTTAGCTCTCAGTACAAGAGAATTTCTAAATAAAATTTTAATACTTAGAATTTTCAAGTTTAAGACTGACCAAAGTGTAGTAAATTTAGTCAGCTTTCCAACGATATAAATTTTACATAAATCTGATATTCAGGTGAGAAGTTATGGCCCTTTTTATGAAATAGTATGTTAAATTGAGAAGCACCGCATCGCGGTAAGGGTCAAAATGGCATTCGTCAATTTTTAGTGAGACACCGTAATTCTAGTGGGGCGCGGTGCAGTTCTAGTTTCCAATTGGCAATTTCCAGTGTTTCAACGCTATAACGGCTTGTCGCGCTAATGTCCATTTTCGCAATTGTCACTTTCCAATAGCCCGATGTGATACCGCCGCGTCGCGCCAAAAGGGAATTTTGTGATGGTCCATTTTTGAACATTTTCAGCTAACTTCTAGTGGCTCACTGTGATGCTACCGCATAGCAATGAAGGCTAAAATCAGGGATTCGGTAACAAAAAATTTAATTCTTTCCAGGGGCAATTTGGTCTTTTCTACAATCCTAATCAGTCTAAACACGTGATTTAATCCCTAATAACCTAGTTAAGTCATTATTCACTTAATTTACCCCAAAATTAAGAGCATTCTCTCAATTAGCAAAACCCTAGCCTTCAAGAATCAAGGTCAATCTCAAGAAATCCATCAAGAATCTTCAAGGACTCATCTTTCCAAGTATATTAGGTGTTCATCCATGGGCCCTTACTACCCATGGTGTCCAAGAAGCCTTTTTAAAAATATAATATTTTCAGAATTATGATTTCCATGATTGAATTAGATTATACTCATGTTTATGATATTGTTTAGGTTTCAATCCATGATCAATTACAAATTTTCATGAAATTAAGATAGCATGTGGGATGAGTTACGTGATTCTCATGTTAAATCCTTGAATTTACAAATTGAATATTGTAGCCATGATATTTATATATGTTTATTATTATGTGAAATAATCATGCTCCCAAAGTGTTTGTTAGAATGCCTATGAGAATGGAATAGTGAAATTATGACATACTAGCATCTGTTCCCATTCATGTACAAGTTCATGTCTCGCAAGTGTTTGACAAAATGTCTAAATGAATGCATTGTGAACAAGAAACTAGTGTTATGCTTTCATGATTGTGTCATGTTTACTATTGATGCTATCAAGTCCTGGGGTATTTAATACCCGAAATTTAGCTGTCTACCTAGAATTATAGTAGCTATAGGGTAGTCTCGGTACTGTTACAAATAGTAGTACTCAATTAGTTACAAAAATCAGTAAAACTCAGTCCAGTTTAGTTCAGTTTAATAATCAATGTCATTCAGTTGGGAGTAGGATTCAGCACCAAGCGAACCCAAGGATGGGGGCTCATTTGTCAGTAGAGAGTGTGATCCTTAGTAGCAGTCCTTGCATTCCAGAACTATGTAGCCAACATAGGTTAAGATATCAACTTGCCATTTGAGGGTTGATAAAGTATTTTACCTACCAGCTGAGAGTAATACCATTATCATTATGGCACCTGACAGATGAGGGTGACTATTTAGCCTGTTAGTACCCATGCCATGGTACTGAAACTCTTCCAACTGGGGTTACATGTTGGACCCCAATCAATTCAGAAAGGGGCATGTCAGTTAGATGATTACCTCCTACAGTTTCAGTTTTGATCTCTACATAGAACTTAGTTCAGTTCTACAGAATCAGGACTGTCAAAAATAGTCACCCAGGTATCCGTAATTCAATTATCATTAATCTCAGATATCAGTTGCTCAGTTATCAGAACTTAGTACTCAGTTTTAGTATAAATCTAATGTATGGGAAGATGCTAACATATTTGACGCTTTTAACTAAGAATAATTGCAAAGTCTTAAGAAACTTTTGTCGTTTTTATTGTTTTCTATTTGATATTATAGTAAAAGTTAAGATGCAAGAGAACCAACAATAATAGAAGTAAAAGAGTTAAAATCTGAGCAAGTAGAGATGAAAGTATAGCTGATAACTTGTCTGATAACTCGTTAGCCTTGTGATAAGCTATCGGAGTTACCGTCAGCCTTAGACAGAGAATAGGCTTCAGCTGGAATTTGTGATGACATCTGTGACAAGCCGTCAGAAGTGTAATATGCCGTCAGGCTCATTTTTAGGCTTAGACAAAGAATGGGCTTCAGCTGGAATTCGTAACGACATCTATGATAGGCCATCAGGCTCTTTGTTAGGCTTAGGCAGGGAATCGAATTTAAAGTGAAGAAGCGAAGACAATTTTGATAAGTCATCACATGTCTGATAAGACATTATATCTCATCGTCAACCTAAGGCAAAAATTATCAAAAGTGAAGAGGAACTAATGACATTCCTAATAAGTCATCAGACTCTTGATAAGTCGTCACACACGTCGTTGTCTATCCGAGAAAGTACTATGATCTGTGATTTTGTTTCTATAATTAGGATGAAGTATTTAAAGCATATGTTAGGGTTTTCTAATTATAAAAGGGGCTGAACATCTTGAACTTATTCGGATGGGAGTTTACTTTTCTTTTTGGCTCTTAACTTAGAATTCAATTTTTTCAACTCTTTGATTTGGTTGTGGGGATTTTCTCTTGAACTTGGAAGAGAATCAACTTCAGACTTTATTTTTTGTAAGTTTAATTAATTTGAATGATGAATAAAATTAATGCTATCTCTTTCTTTTTCATGTGGCACTAAAACCCACAACTAGGGTTGTGGGATCTATGATTATTCCTCCATAGATTTAATAGTTGATTAGGATTTGAGTGATTGTGGGGACATCTTGATAATTCCTTTGTTATGATTGTTATTTATTGGTTACAAATAATAGATCCAGTCTTATGTTGATTTACTCGAACTGAGAAATAAACTATAGGTAGTGAATTATCAACAAGGATTTGGGAAGGTTAAGCTCCCATCTAATGATTAATGTTGTAACAAGATAGATCAACTTGAGATAAAATCAGTATGAATAGAATGATTTCCTAAGTTCGAGAGAATTAGGGAGTTCAACATCTAGGTAGGTTGAGAAACACTTAGATGGACTGTCAAAACTGATAATCTGGTGTTTTCCGCAAGTCATGAGAACCCAATGCTACAGTTATTATTTAATGGGGATTAGTAATCATAGTGATCACAACCCTAATTTTTTCTTTATCATTGATTTGAACTATTGAAATTTTGGCTTTGAGTTCTGAAGCAAGTTACAACCTTAACATTTGTTTGATCATTGAAAACCCCCATTTTATATTTTCGTATCATTTGTTTGAATTGAACTATAGCTTTAGTATCAAATTAGTTTAATCGCCACTCACATTATTCCCTGTGGATTCGACCCCGACTCCAAAGTTAGGTAAATATATTAACGACGACCGCCTTGCACTACATTGATGTGTAAGTTGAGTGTTATCAAAAATGGCGCCGTTGCCAGGGAAAAATTTGGCATATTGGTTTGGTTTGGAATTTTATCTTACTTGTTTGAATTCAAACTTGTAAATATTTGTCTAGTTTATTTTTTATTATTATTTTATTTTATTTTTAAAATTTTTATTTTTTTATTTTATTGGGTAGTTCCGTGACACTAAATTAGGAACTTCTTGGGAGGTAACCCAAGGTATTTTGTTGTTTGTATTCATATTATATGATTGACATCAGATCTTCGCACCCATGGTACCACAGGTATGTTTCTAACTCTCTTGCTTTGTTTTGACGCATTAGGGACATTGCATGATTTTAAGTTGAGGGTGAGGCTACTTGTAGGTGTTGATATCCTCTTGGGGTTTTTGTTGCCGTGCCTTTTTTCCCCGGAGTCTTGTTCCTAGTAGATCCGGCATGTTTAGGCGTATTGTAATTTGTTGTAAAATATTGTAGTTGACTAGGAGAAATACAAGTACCTTAGGCAGTTAACATGTTTTTGTTGATTTTTAAATACCTGTCCAAAGGTCTATTTTATAACTGTATGATATGCATTTATATACGACTATTGTGCATCTTGTTATGGCATTAGTATTAGTGACATGATAACCAATGCTAAACAATTGCATGAACCAAATGGGTAGTAGCTTGTGATGTACCTTTGTGCCATGTGAGTGTGTGATACTACCTAGTTCCCTTTGTATGTTGAATCCAGAACTTGCCCGGTTAGTCTTACCTAGATTGAAGGATAGGGGTTAGGAAACGATCATAAGCTATTTTAATATTAGCCACTTTTAGCCTAAATGACCTTCCCTATATGCATAATATCCCTTGATCCCTATTTTGATCCTGAATAGCCTATTTCTTTTTTTATGATACCTATCACCATCTCATTTATATCATAATAAACCTATTTTGGCCCTGGTCCTCCTTGGACATTGTGCACCTTGACTTAGGCAAATGGACTAAGTTGAGGGTGGCTATCATAGGGGTGCGTGATGTAAAATCAGTATAAAGAAAGGTAGAATAAAAGAAAAGAATAAAAAACTGGTGCGGTGGAAAAGAACAAGAAAAGAAAAGTTGTGGAAAAAAAGAAGTGATTATAGAAAAGACCGCATCCATCCTAAATATGTGTGATCAAGAAAAGAGAAGAATAGAAAAAGGTTAACAAGTGAAACCCCAGAAGCTAGTGTAGTGTCAAGGAGGCTTAGTCACTTTAAATATCATCGAATATCATACCAGCCCCTAGCCTACATTACAAGCCAAAGAGAAGACCTATAGTGATCCTAGCTGACCTGTCTGAAAATCTTGGTAATGAAAATAAGGGCAAGCCTATGGTATTTGGAATACATTGATTGGAACTTTATTTTGATAGTGAGTGCCTTTAGATTGTCCCCATTGTTACATATGTGATGTCTGATATAAGTGGAGTGGAACTTCTTTGTAGTAGGGCACACAGGTTACGTTGCTAGTTGCTAACTTGTTTGGATAGTGTAATCTTGGTACATGCATGGTTATTGTCGTTGAATTGATGTCATATCTTGATTCCTGTGTGTCGCATTGTTGTTCTTCAATAATATGCACTGTTGTTGGTTTTAAATTAATTGACCTTAGAGATGGTGAAGATGCTTTGAGATAATATGGATGGTTCACTGCCGAATGTACTTTGTATCCTCTTGGTTGTGTTTTAGTGGCTTGAGGACAAGCAATTGTTTTAAGTTGAGGGTGTTGATGTGTGAGCAAATGCTAACACATTTGAGGCTTTTAACTAAGAATAATTGCAAAGTCTTAAGCAACTTTTGTCATTTTTTTATTGTTTTCTATTTGATATTGCAATAAAAGTCAAGATGCAAGAGAACCAGCAATAATGAAAGTAAAAGAGCTGATTTCTGAGTAAGTAGAAAGGGAAGTATAGCTGATGACTTGTCTAATAAGTCGTCAGCCTTATGATAAGCTATCAGAGTTGTTGTCAGCCTTAGAATGAGAATAGGCTTCAGCTAGAATTCATGACGACATCTGTGATAGGTCGTTAGAAGTATGATAAGCCGCCAGGCTCGTCGTTAGGCTTAGACAGAGAATGAGTTTCAGCTGGAATTCGTGACGACATCTATGATAGGCCGTCAGAAGTGTGATAAGCCATCAGGATCATCGTTAGGCTTAGGTAGGGAATGGGATTTAAAGTGAAGAAGCAACGACAATTCTGATAAGTTATCACATGTCTGATAAGCCATCACGTCTCATCGTTAACCTAAGGTAGAAATTGTCAAAAACGAAGAGGAGTTGACGACATTCTTGATAAGTAGTCAGACTCCTGATAATCCGTCACACACGTCGTCGTCTTTCCGAGAAAATACTATGATCTGTGATTTTGTTTCCATAATTAGGATGAAGTATTTAAAGCATATATTAGGGTTTTCTGATTATAAAAAGGGCTGAACGTCTTGAACTTATTCGGACGGGAGTTTACTTTTCTTTTTGGCTCTTAACTTAGAATTCAATTTTTTCAACTCTTTGATTTGGTTGTGGGAATTTTCTCTTGAACTTGGAAGAGAATCAACTTCAGACTTCATCTTTTGTAAGTTTAATTACTTTGAATGATGAATAAATTATTGCTATCACTTTCTTTTTCATGTGGCACTAAAACCCACAACAAGGGTTGTGGAATCTATGATTATTCCTTCATAGATTTAATAGTTAATTAGGGTTTGAGTGATTGTGGGGACATCTTGATAATTCCTTTGTTGTCATTGTTATTTATTGGTTGCAAACAATAGATCCAGACTTATGTTGATTTGCTCAAACTGAGAAATAAACAAAAGGTAGCGAATTATCAACAAGGATTTGGGAAGGTTAAGCTCCCATCTAATGATTAATGTTGTAACAAGATTGATCAACTTGAGATAAAATCAGTATGAATAGAATGATTTCCTAAGTTTGAGAGAATTAGGGAGTTCAACATCTAGGTAGGTTGAGAAATAATTAGATGGATTGTCGAAACTGATAATCTAGTGTTTCCCGCAAGTCATGAGAACTCAATGCTATAGTTATTATTTAATAGGGATTAGTAATCATAGTGATCACAATCCTAGTTTTTTCTTTCTCATTGATTTGAACTATTGAAATTTTGGCTTTGAATTCTGAAGAAAGTTACAAACTTAATATTTGTTTGATCATTGAAAACCCCCATTTCATCTTTTCGTATCATTTGTTTGAATTCAACTTATAGCTTTAGTTTCAAATTAGTTTAATCGCCACTCACATTGTTCCCTGTGGATTCGACCCCGACTCCAAAGTTAGGTATATATATTAACGACGGCCGTCTTGCACTAAATTGACGTGTAAGTTGAGTGTTATCAAAATCTCAGACACTATTTATTGGTATAGAAACTATATTGCATAATCAGTGTTTACAGTAGCATCAGTTATCCATATACTCTCATTCAGTTATATTCATATCACTCAGTCAGTTTTGGTTTATGCAATGCATTTCAGCCTTACCTCACCTAGCATACCAACACATTCTATGTATCGATCTCATACTCTTTTCTTGTGCTATGATGTGTCATATCATAGGTTCAAACACTCAGGTTCCTCACCGTGCTTAGCTATTCAATTAGCAATAGCTGATTCAGTAGTGAGTCCTCATCCATCGAGGATATTATTTATTTTAGTATTTCAGTAGATTTAGTATTTTATTAGTCGGAGTTAGTTGTGGCTTGTCCCATCAACTCCAAATTTAGATAGTTCAATAGAGGCTTTTCTAACTAGACTAGTTCGGACAGTATTCAGTTTTCAGATGTTATTATCAGTTGCTATATTTTTTAGCATTCAGATTATAAACCTTATGGCATTTCAGCCTAACTTCCGCATTATTTCAGTAGTATTATTCAGTGCTTACAGCAGGTATCAGTTATGGGTTAGCTTGTGGTCCTTCAGGGTCGTAAGTACCGTGTGACGTCCAGGGTACAGACTCGGGGTATTACAAACTTGGTATCAGAGCCTAAGGTTCAACAGAGTCCTAGGAATTCTAAAAGCCACATCAAGTAGAGTTTTGTGCATGGGTGTATAGCGCACCACACTTATAGGCAAGAGGATACGAGGCATTTTTGGGAAATATTTTCCTTCGTTTAATATTCATGTGATGCAAATGAGCATGAGCTCAAGTTAAACTCTCAGTCTTATTCATTTATTCCTTCTGTTGACAGAACATACCTCCCAAAAAGACCAACGAAAGAAGAACTAGAAACCAGCCAGAACCTCCACCTATTTAAGCAGATCCCCTGGGCGAGCCTGTCTCCCATGCAGAATTTAGAGCTACATTCACCACTCTAGCCCATTCTGTAGTAGCTCAGAATGAACTTCCAGCTACTATTCAGGCTAATCCAGTGGCCAATACTGTTGTATCTAGGATTCGGGACTTCACCCACATAAATTCTCCCCTATTTTCAAGATCTAAGTCTGAAGAGGATCCACAAGAGTTCCTCAATAAGGTGCAGAAAGTCACAGATATTATGGGAGTGACTTTCTGTGAGAGTGTTGAGTTATCTACCTATCAGCTACAAGATGTAGATCCTACATGGTTTAAGCAATGGAAGGTAGACAGGGGCACAGATGCAGAACCCATAGAATGGGAAGAGTTTGCTACAACTTTTCTAGATAGATTCTTTCCCATAGAGTTGAGGGAAGCTAAGGTATTAGAGTTCATCAATATCAGGCAAGGAAACATGAGTGTGAAAGAGTTATTCCCTTAAGTTTACTCAGCTATCCAGGTATGCTCCCCTTGTAGTAGCAGACAATGGGTCCAAAATGAGCAAGTTTGTGTCTGGGGTGTCAGGGAGTGTGGTTAAAAATACAGAATTGTGATGTTAATTAAGGAGATGGACATATCCAGGCTAATGGTCCATGCTCAGAAGATAGAAGAGTCTAAGAATAAGGGGAGAGAGAAGGAAAATAAGAGAGCTAGAATGGGTAGCTTCAATTTCACTCAGCCTAATTCAGAAGGCGGTATTTATTCCCAGTTTTACCTTAAATCTTTAGTTTCATCTATTTCTCCAGCACCTAAGTTCAGAAATGGTAACAAATATAGGGAGCCAGGCTCTAAATCTCAGGGTAGCTTTAGCAGTGCTCAAACAAATCCTCTTTGCCAAAAATGTGGCAGAAACCATCAGGATATCTGCAGAGCTAGCAGTGATGTATGTTTCAGGTGTGGCAAGACAGGCCATAGGATCAAAGATTGTCCTCATTCAAGTTTACAAGGTCATTTCAATCATCCCCCAGCTCATTCCGATCGCCCGAATCAGCAGGGTGCCACTGAAATACCCCGTACTTTTCTTAGCTTGAAAAGTTTCCCCAGGAATGTTAGAAGTTTTCTTTGAAAGATGAATCTACTTTTTTACATATGGTATTTTCAATATTTTTACTTTTTATCATGTGGAGAATCAAATAAGATTTCCATCAATACAAAATTCACCCAAATCCGACACCCGGGTGAAGAGTTAGAGCCTTTTTAGTGAGACAGTCCATCACCTGAGCCTTCAGCGTGTCACAGAGATAGCTCAAATGGTAATTGTCAATTTCCAGTATTGCTCCATGATATTTGCACGTCGCACCAAACTTTCAGGTTGCAGACAAAGTGGCAACGCGATAGCTTCGCATCGCGCCATCGTGTAATTTTCCATTTGTCATTTTCCAGTAACTTGACGTGATAGTGGCGCGTCGCACCAAGGATGAAAATCGAGAAATTTTCTCAGAAATTAAATACATGTCCTAGGATTAAAAGGGTCAATTTTCCACCCTATATAATCCTTATAACACGAGATATGGCCATAATTCAGCAGCTTATACTCAATTACTCTAAAAAAACTCTTAAGAACAAGCCCTAGGGTTTTCATAGAAGGTTCAATTCCAAGGGAATTCACCATCAAATTTTAAGAATCTCACCATCAAATTTCAAGAATCTCTCCCTCAATCTTCATAGAATCATAAGCTAAGGTATGTGTAGTGTTCATTCATGGACTCCGTTCATCCATGAAGCCTAAGAATCTCTTTTCTAAGTTTAAGTTTATGGATTTCTTTATGAATTTCATGTTGGGTTTGTTTTGTTTATGTTGGGAATGATCAATTGAATTCAAATCCATGTTGGGTGATCAATTTTATATGGAATTGATTTGTATAGATGTATATTCATGTTAACCTATAAATAAACCCTAGGATGATGAAATTAGATATGAATCATGACGTTTGATTATTATATAATGTTGTCTACATATGCTATGCCTATCATGTGTATGATTAAATACCTAGATGAAGGAACAATGCCCAACTAGTATGATATCATGAAATCCCCATGTATGTACAAGCTTATGCATATCACATGTTTGATGAAGTGTTTCAATATATGAATTATGAATTGTGTTGTTTGGTCATGTGTTCAAGTAAGCCATGCCATGTCAGTTTTTTCTCATCGAGTCCTGGGGGTACTTGTACCTAAACATTTAGTTGTGTGCCTAGAGCCATGTCATGTTTTCATGATCTCTTCAGTCAAGCTATGATCCATAGAACTCAGTCAGTCATGTGACTCAGGAAATCTCAAAAATCTCAGCAATCTTAGTAGTTCAGTAATCTCAGTGATCTCAGTACTCAGTAACCTTAGTATTCCAAGTCAATCTCAGTAACTTCAGTATTCTCAGTCAATCCTCAGAACTCAATACATTCCGTTAGTCAACGGAACTCAATAAATTCTGTTTAGCTCTGGTAAACAATACCACTAGTACCTATTCAGTTCAGCTAATCAATTCAATTTAGCTAATCAGTTCAATTTAGTTAATCAATTCAGCTTAATTAATCAGTTCAACGTCTTTCATATGGAAGTAAGATTTAGCACCGAGCGAGCCTAGGGATGGGGACTCACCCACTAGATAGGACTGAGATCCCTAGAAGTAATCCCTAAGTTCAAGAACTACGTAGCCAACGTAGGTACAAGATGTCACCCGTTAGATAGGACTGACATGCTCAGGGATCACCTGTTAGCGCATTTAAATATACAGGACTAATCTCAGGGGTCACCCATTAGATTAGGACTGACTCCACAGTAGTTGTCTTTACCAGTGGCGCGGTACTAACACCCTTCCAGCTGGAATTTTAGGTTGGACCCCAGTTATCTTAGTATGGGGCATGTCGGTTAGATGAATACATCCCACAATTTTAGTTACAGAATCAGGACTTCAGATACAGTCAATTCAGCTCAGTAGTAGAGATTTAGGACTGTCAGATATAGTCACTCCTTATCATTATAAATAAACTCCAGGATCACCCATTAGATAGGACTAATCTCAACTATGGCCAATCAGTAATGGTATCATCAGATTAGAGATCACCCACCAGATAGGACTGATCTCAGGTTTAGTTACTTAGATACAGTATCAAACTCAGCTAGTTCCATCAGATTTAGGATTGTCAAATATAGTCACTCATGTTATCAGCTATATCAGTTATTAGAACCCATGTTATCAGTATTCAACTTCAGGACTATTAGACACAGTCAACCAGACAAGTTCTTCATAATCAGAAATAGTTATTTATGTATCAGTAACATAGTATCAGTCCCTCAAATATTAGTAATTCCATGTTATTAGTAAACTCAGTAATCAGAACTTAGCATTCAGTCCTATCATGATGTCAATTACAATTACATATGCATGCATGTATTCTCACGTTCATGTCATTCAGTTAGTTAGTATTGTTCATGCATATAAACCTATTGCATTTAGCTTACCTCACTTGCATACCAGTACATTCAAAGTACTAACGTATTTGTGCTATGGTGTCTTATACCATAGGTTTAGAAGTACGATCTCTAGAGCATCAGTAGCATCCCAGTTCAGCAATCAAAGTCAAATATGAGTCCTCATCCTTCGAGGACATGATAATTACATTACTATTTTAATTTTTAGTTTATTTCAGTAGTTGGAGTTAGTTGGGGACATGTCCCATCAACTCCTTATTCAGACAGATTAAAGGCTTTCAGACTACAATATATTCAGACAATTATCTCAGTTGTTTTGGTATTGTTATACCATATTTTTCAGTTATGTACATTATTGAACCTTATGGCCTTTCAGCTCATATTTTCGTATTTACGATATTATTAATATTATTTAGTGCTCAGTTTATAAATATCAGTCATGGGTTAGCTTGTGGTCCTTCAGGGTCATGGGCACCATGTACCATTTTGGGTACCAGATTTGGCGTGTTACAGCCACCTCCAGTGCCACCAGTGGGCGACTCCCAAATAGGCTCTATGCACTTCAGTTCAGACAAGATCAGGAAAGTTCTCCTAATGGGGTCACTAGTACGTTACAGAACTTCCATTTATATATTTATGCTTTACAAGATCCAGGAGCTTCTCTATATTTTGTAAATTCTTACATAGGAGTCAACTTTAAAGTTAGACCAAAAATTATAATAGAACCTTTCTCAGTCTCTACCCCAGTAGGTCAGTCAATTATAGCCCGATGGGTATACAGGAACTGTTCAGTTATGATATCTCAGAAATTTACTTCAGCAGACTTACTAGAGTTAGAAATGATGGATTTTGAGGTCATTCTCGACATGGATTGGATTCATCCATACTATGCCTCAGTTGACTGTAGAAACAAAGCTGTTCATTTTTAGTTTCCAAATGAACCAGTCCTTGAATAGAGGGGTAGTACTGCAGCTCTTAAGGGTTGACTTATTTCATACTTTAGAGCGAGAAAAAGTATATCCAATGGATATGTCTATCATCTTATACGAGTCAAAGATTCTAGTTCAGAAACTCCTAGTCTTGAGTCATTTCCAGTAGTAAATGAATTCTTAGATGTATTTCCCAAAAATCTTCCTGGAATTCCTCCCGAAAGAGAAATCGACTTTGAAATAGACCTTCTTCCAGACACTAAGCCCATATCAATTCTACCATACAGAATGGCACCAGCTAAACTCAGAGAGTTAAAAGAGCAGTTAAAGGACCTTTTAGATAAGGGGCTCATCAGACCCAGCATTTCCCTGTGGGGTACACCAGTCTTATTCGTGCATAAGAAAGATGGCTCACTCAGAATGTGTATAGACTATCATCAGCTGAACAAAGTTACATTCAAGAACAAATACTCACTTCCTAGAATCAATGACTTGTTTGACCAACTCCAGGGCGCCAATTATTTTTCTAAGATAGACCTCAGATGAGGCTATCATCAACTCAGAGTTAGAGAATGTAACATTTCAAAAACAACCTTCCAAACCTGATATGGTTACTTTGAGTTTCTAGTCATGTCCTTTGGTCTCACAAATGCCCCAGCAGCCTTCATGGACTTAATGAATCGTATATTCAAGAAGTACTTGGACATGTTCATTATAGTCTTCATTCATGACATTCTTGTATATTCTCGTAGCGAGAATAATCACGTAGATTACCTCAGGATCGTACTTCAGACTCTCAGAGCCCATCAGTTGTTCGCCAAATTCAGTAAGTGTGAATTTTGGCTAAGGTTAGTAGCATTCCTTGGTCATATTATTTCCAGTAATGGCATTAGAGTTGTTCCTCAAAAGACCAAAGTGGTGAGAAACTAGCCTAGAACCATTTCTCTATTAGATATTAGGAGTTTTTTGGGTTTACCTGGCTATTACCATCGATTTATTGAAGGGTTTTCATCTATTGCATCCCCCATGTCCAGATTGACTCAGAAGAAAGTTAAGTTTTAGTGGTTAGATTCTTGTGAGAAGAGTTTTCAGGAGTTGTAGACTTGACTCACCACAGCCCCAGTTTTGATGTTACCAGATGGGTTTGTTGTGTACCGTGATGCATCCAGAGTAGGTTTGGGTTATGTCCTAATGGAGAGAGATAAGGTCATAGCCTATGCCTCTAGATTGCTTAAGCCCCATGAGAAGAATTACCCTACCCATGATCTTGAGTTAGCAGAAGTAGTGTTTGCCTTAAAGATTCGGAGGCATTATTTGTATGGGGTGTATGTTGATGTGTTCATAAATCATAAAAGCTTGCAGTATGTGTTCTTTTAGAAAGATTTGAATTTACATCACAGAAGGTGGTCAGAGTTGTTGAAATATTATGACATGAGTATTTTGTATCATCTGGGCAAGGACAATGTAGTGGTAGATGCTCTCAGTAGGTTGTCAATAGGTAGTGTTGCTCATGTTGAGAATAGTAAGAAGAAGTTAGTTCAGGAAGTTCATCAGCTTGCTCGACTAGGTATCTTCTTAGTCGATTCAGTAGAGGGTAGTGTGTGGGTGCAGAATAGTTCAGAATCATCTCTGGTTTTCAAAGTGAAGGAAAAATAGGATAAAGATCCCAGTCTAGTTAATTTCAATGAGTCAGTTAGAGATCAGAAAGTAGAGGTTTTTTCCCAAGGGATAGATGGGGTGTTGCATTTCCAGGGTCGCTATGTGTGCCAGGTGTAGATGACTTGAGGCAACGAATTTTTGTAGAAGCACACGGTGTGCGTTGCTCGATTCATACAGAGGCTATAAAAAGTACCACAATTTATGGGAGATCTATTGGTGTAGTGGGATGAAGTGGGATATCGCAGAGTTTGTAGCTAAATTCTCTACATGTCAGTAGGTTAAGATTGAGCACCAAAAGCCTAGTAGGTCCATGCAGGAGTTCAGTATTCCCATATGGAAATGGGAAGAAGTGAACACAGACTTTGTGATGGGTTTGCCTCATACTCGTTATCAGCATGATTCGATCTGAGTTATCATAGACAGAATGACTAAATTCATGCATTTCTTTCCAGTCCATACTTCCTATTCAGTCGGGGACTATTCCAAACTCTATATCAAAGAGTTGGTCAGGTTAAACGGAGTCCCAGTATCCATCATTTCAGATAGAGGTACCCATCTTACCTCTCATAGTTGGAAATCCTTCTAAAAGGGTCTTGGTACTCAAGTTCACCTCAGTACAGCCTTTCACTCTCAAATAGATGGTCAAGTAGAAAGGACCATTCAAACTCTAGAAGATATGTTAAGGGCTGCGTTGTTCATTTTAAAGGTAGTTGGGATGACCACTCGCCTTTGATCGAATTCACATATAACAACAGTTATCACTCTAGTATTCATATGGCTCCATTTAAGACTCTTTATGGTAGGAGATGTAGATCTCTAAGTGGTTGGTTCGAAGTAGGTAAGGCCACAGTAATAGGGCCTGACTTGGTGTTTGATGCCTTAAAAAAAGTTCAGTTGATCAGAGAATGGTTTATGGCAGCCCAGAGCCGACAGAAATCGTATGCAGATATGAGGAGAAACGATCTCCAGTCTGAAAATCTCTCCCATGAAAAGAGTGGAGAGGTTTAGAAAGAAACAAAATCTTAGTCCCCGATATGTCAGTCCTTACAAAATTCTTAGTCATTTCTAAAAGGTAGCTTACGAGTTTGAGCTGCCTTCAAACTTAACTTCAGTGCACCCAGTATTCCAGGTCTCCTTGCTAAAGAAATGCATTGGTGACCCAGCAGTTGTAGTCCCCTTAGAGGGCATAGATATTCAGAATGATCTCTTTTGAGGAGGTTCTAGTCCAAATCCTTGATCGTCAGATTTGCAGACTAAGGAACAAAGAAGTTTCCTTGATCAATGTTTTTTGGCGGAACCAGTCCATTAAGGGAGCTACTTAGGAAGCAGAAGCAGATATGCGGACCAAATATCCTCACCTGTCTCCGCAAACTCAGACTTAGCTTGAGGTAAGCTTGTCAAACGGGTTGAGTTGACCCAGCCCAAACCGACCCGTTTAATAAAATCAACCCAGTTTGACCCGGCCCGATCAGCTAATGGGCTGTAAGGTACCGGGTCCCGGGCCAGTTTAATTTTTTGGTTGGGCCCAGTTAACCCGGCCCAGACTAAACCCAGTCTAGGCCCGCCAATTAATCGACCCGGCCCATTTTTTTTTAATTTTGGAGATGTGGGTCAAACTAGTCGTTGGCCCAATGGCTAGTTCGGGCCCTTTTATTAAAGAGTAAAAAAAAATTCATTTAAAAGATTTTTTAATCCCAAAAAAATTTCTATAAATACCCTACACCTTTAAATTATTTTTCACACAATTTTTTATTCTCTCAATTCTCAATTCTCAAATATTCGATATATTTTATTTTCTAAAGTGCTCACTTTAATTTTTAAATTTTGAGATTACAAAGTACGAGTAGAAGTTTCTAAAGTCGCAACCTTCGAGTACTTCCAAAATTTGATATTGTCGTTCCATCTCTTACGTTTAATTTTTATTTAGTGTATTAATTATTAAATATTTAATTTTATTATATTTGTGTATTTTGAATTTTTTTAGTTTAATTTATATTATGGATAAATTAAGAAACCTCGTTACTAAAGGTGTTAAAAAAATTTATCCCGAAAGCGGTAGTGGTAGTAAAAATAAATTACTAGCGATAGAGGTACTTCAAGTAGTAGTTATACCTGTGTACCTTTGCCTCCGGTACCGCTTGGTACACCTTTTGAGGAAGAAATAGGTGTAGGTGCTCACAATATGGATTATGTAGAAGCACAGGAAAATTATGATATAGAAGAAGAAAATGAAGTAGATGTGGTTAATTTAGACGAAGATGATGAAAATATTGGAGAGACGCCCACAGTAGAAAATGCTAATGTTAGATCTGAATCGGTTAATCTCCCTCCCCGTCATCCCCGTACCCCAAGAGCTCGTAAAACAACTAGTATTGCATGGCAATTTTTTGAACGTATATCAGATACTGAGGTGCAATGTAATATTTGTCAACAAATATATAAGCATAAAAGCGAAGGCGAGGAAGGGGGTACGGGTACGTTAATGAGACATATAGGTGATGCTCATGAAAGAGAGTTAAATATTGCATGAGGTGGTGGGAATGTTGGTGGGGGCCAACGCAAACTAGAATGGACCCAGCAACCGGTCAGGTAATGAAAAAGTATAATAAATTGAGGGACCGAAAAAAATAGCTAAAATGGTAGATGTGGGTTGTTTTCCTTTTAGTTTTCCTTCTTTTAATGCCTTTATTCATTATATTCAAGCAATTTATAATCCTATGTTTAATGATATTCCTAGAAGTACTTGTCGATCTAATACTTTTAGACTTCATTCACAAGAATATTTTTATTTATCAACATTATTAAAAAATATTTAATGTAGATTATCCCTAACTTCTGATCTTGGTCATGCTATAAATAAAAATAATTATTTAACTGTTACTTGTCACTGGATGGATAGTAATTTTGTTATACAAAAATGTATTCTTGCTTTTTTATATGATGAAGATCGTAAACATACTGGAAATTTTAGTGTTGATTCTATTGTTAAAGTTGTCGGATTTTATGGTATCAAAAATAAAATCTTATGTATTGTTTTTGATAATGCTTCTAACAACAAGACTGCTATAACAAAGTTAAAATCTAAGTTATCTCCACTGTTACCTAAAATTTTTCATATTAAGTGTGCATATCATATATATAATTTAATTGTAAAAGATGGTCTTGAGATTTTTGAGCTTTATATTGAAAAAACCTGTCTTGCTGTTGGTTCTATTCAAGAAAATAATCGAAGAAATAGAATTAGAGAATTTAAAGCTAAGTGTCAAGAAAATGGACTTGAACCGATATTGATGCCTGAGGAAATTGATATTAGATGGAATTCTACGTATGATTTTTTAAAAACTTGTTATAAATATAGAGTTCCTATTACACTAGCTTTTAACCAATATTGTGGTTCATTTGTTGATTCTGCTGATTGCATGCTACATAATTCTGATTGGGTTGTAATTAATGATATTGTTAAGTTTTTAGAAAAAATTTATGTAGCTACAGTTGAAGTTTCCGGTGCTTATTATCCTACTGTTTGTAATATTTTGACATATATAGCCGATATTTCTGGTTTGCTCAAAGAATATAAAAATAAAAAAGGTTATAAAGAAGTTGTTGGTTCCATGTTTACTAAATTTAAAAAAAAAAAATTCCGATTCTCCCTATTTACTTGGTTGGTGTTATGCTAAATCCGTGCATGAAATATAATATTATGTGCCACTTTAGTACTATTATTTATGCTAACTTAGAAATAAATACTAACAATGATTCTGAACAAGTACAACCTGATTTGTGGAGGGCTATGAGTGATGCGAATGAATACATAGAAAAATTATATAATCACTATGCTGATTTAGTTGATTTAGCCGTACCTACAAATATCACTCCAATTGTCGCTCATCATCCCCTCGAGGATCCATCGTCTTCTAAAAGGCTGGCACATAGTGATTTTCCTGATTTCTTTTATGATTTACCTTGTTGGAACAGTGTTGATGAGAGAGATTACACATCAACTTATTGGGAAGAGCTTAAATATTATCTTCGGTCGCCGCCAGAGGATCGCAGACGACGGATCAACGCGTTTGATTAATGGAGGAGTAATGAAACAAAATATCCTATGCTTTCAAGATTAGCTAGAGATATCTTGAATGTTCCAATGTCAACCGTTGCATCAGAGAGCGCCTTTAGTCAGGGACGACAGCAGCTTGGAGACAACCGATACTCATTGGAAAGCAATGCAATGAATGTTCTAGTTTGCCTCAGAGATTGGATTAGAGCGGAAAGAAGAAACCAAGGAATAAAACTGGAGCCGAATGACGAGCAAAAACTTGAAGAAATTATGACTTCACGGGAGAACTCAGGAGAATCAAGTCCAATGCATGGTTTTGCCCCCGTTGACTTTGACTATCATATGCAAGTTCCCGTTAATATTAACATGAATGAGTTAGAAAAAATGATGCATAATTTGTAGATTTTTCATTCATGTAAATTATAAATTTTAGATCATTTCACAATCAATAAAATTCAAGATTTATTCACTCCTTGGTCCTTACTTTGTAATTTTTTTCATTTAATGATTTAAATTGAATTTCTAGTTTAAATTAAAAACTTACTTACTTTGTAATTTTTTTCATTTAATGATTTAAATTGAATTTCTAGTTTAAATTAAAAACTTACTTCTAATATATTATTAATTTACTATCAAGTATTATTAATTTATTATATTAAGTAGCATATATTTTGTATATTTGTGTATATATATCTTTTATAGATGCGTATATTTAATGTATACATGTGTATATGTTTTATAAATTGTATATATATATATATATATAGTTATTGTGTTATATGTTTTATTTAAAGTAGTACATATATATTGAATGGTGCATATATATATGTATATATCTTCTATACACGTGTATATTTAACATATACATGTGTATATGTTTTATAAATTAGTATATAACTATAACTATAACTATAACTATAACTATATATATATATATATATACATTGTGATGTATATATATTATAGTATATTTTATTTAAAGTAGTACATATATATTGAATGGTGTGTATATATGTGTATATATCTTCTTTAGACGTGTATATTTAACGTATACATATGTATATGTTTTATAAATTAGTATATAACTATATATATATATATATA